>NW_027139721.1:22500-90000 GCF_035084215.1 Heptranchias perlo | reverse complement strand
CGACCTCTCCCCAGCTCTTGCCTCTGCCCCTGCCCCCCAATCCCTGCGGAGAACCAGACACTATAGTGCTGAGAGGGAAGTTATGTCACCTTGATTAATTCCTCCCTGATCAATATATTATTGAGCGACGAGGGAGCAGGGAACGAGAGATCAGCTCCTGGCAACAGGCTCCGAGGGGGTGAGGGGAAGGAGCCTGCTTTTTCTAAACGCAGAGAATGCCAGGCAGCTTCATCTCCCCGTCGCAGGGTCCGAGCGACCTGATCAAAGCCCTGCTCAAACTCCGCCAAGAATCATGATAGTGACCCATCAGAACGTGACCCATGACTTGGTAAGTCAGGATAATTATTTCCTTCCTCGTGTGTGATTTTCCTGTATTTATTCAAACGCTGCTTTAGTTTGTGCGGAAGTTTAAACAGGACTTGGAATCATAGAGTGATACGGCACAGGAGGAGGCCGTTCAGCCCATCGTGCCTGTGCTGGCTCTTTGAAAGAGCTGTCCAATTAGTCCCACTCTCCCTGCTTTTTCCCCGTAGCCCTGCAAATTTTTCCTTTTCAAGTATTTATCCAATTCCCTTTTGAAAGTTATTATTGAATCTGCTCCCACCACCCTTTCAGGCAGTGAATTCCAGATTATAACAACTCGCTGCGTAAAAAAACATTCTCCTCATCTCCCTCTCTGGTTCTTTCCCCGATTATCTTAAATCTGCGTCCTCTGGTTACCGACCCTCCTGCCACTGGAAACAGTCTCTCCCCATCGACTCGATCAAAACCCCTCATGATTTTGATCACCTCCATTAAATCTCCCCCTTAACCTTCTCTGCTCTGAGGAGAACAATCCCAGCTTCTCCAGTCTCTCTGCGTAACTGAGGTCCCTCATCCCTGGTACCGTTCTGGTAAATCTCCTCCGCACCCTCTCCGAGCCCCTGACACCCTTTAATTTCCCAGTTCCTCTCGTTTAGCCGAATCCATGGCTGGATTTGAACTGAGAATTCCCCCGGGGAGCCCGGAATGTTTCCCCCCTGGGACTCTGCCTGGCACGAGCCGCGCGATATTAAAGCGGAATCTTAAACCACAACTTTGGGAACCTGGGGCCCCGCTCAGTTGGCTGCACTGGCTGTACAGTGTAATTATTTAAAGGCCCCCTCCCCTCCCCGCCTCGGTCAATTATTCTCTTCTTGCCCCACTCCTTGTTGGGGTTTACAGGTTCCCCAGAGCCTCGACCCCACGAATGGCTGTTCTGCGTGTGCGAGCCCTGGCGATGATTGTCGGCAAAATATTCGACCATGGAGCGGGAGGGGGGGGGGATATCACAGTGCAGCCCCAATCCTGATCGAACTTCCACACGTCCGGGGGCAGCGGGGGGCAAGTGTTGTTCTCTGAACATCAGAACATTCCCTCCCTAAACCTCTCCGCCTCTCTCTCTCCTCCTTTAAGATGCTCCTTAAAACCTACCTCTTTGACCGAGCTTTTGTTCACCTGTCCCTAATATCTCCTTATGTGGCTCGGTGTCTGATTTTGTCTGATTTACACTCCGGTGAAGCACCTCGGGGATGTTGGCTTTAATCTCAGGACAATGTTTGGGTTTAATCTCAGGACAATGTTTGGGTTTAATCTCAGGACAATGTTGGGTTTAATCTCAGGACAATGTTGGGTTTAATCCCAGGACAATGTTGGGTTTAATCCCAGGATAATATTGGGTTTAATCTCAGGACAATGTTTGGGTTTAATCTCAGGACAATGTTGGGTTTAATCTCAGGACAATGTTGGGTTTAATCTCAGGACAATGTTGGGTTTAATCTCAGGACAATGTTGGGTTTAATCTCAGGACAATGTTGGGTTTAATCTCAGGACAATGTTGGGTTTAATCTCAGGACAATGTTTGGGTTTAATCTCAGGACAATGTTGGGTTTAATCTCAGGACAATGTTGGGTTTAATCTCAGGACAATGTTGGGTTTAATCTCAGGACAATGTTGGGTTTAATCTCAGGATAATATTGGGTTTAATCTCAGGACAATGTTTGGGTTTAATCTCAGGACAATGTTGGGTTTAATCTCAGGACAATGTTGGGTTTAATCTCAGGACAATGTTGGGTTTAATCTCAGGACAATGTTGGGTTTAATCTCAGGACAATGTTGGGTTTAATCTCAGGACAATGTTGGGTTTAATCTCAGGATAATATTGGGTTTAATCTCAGGATAATATTGGGTTTAATCTCAGGACAATGTTTGGGTTTAATCTCAGGATAATATTGGGTTTAATCTCAGGACAATGTTTGGGTTTAATCTCAGGACAATGTTGGGTTTAATCTCAGGACAATGTTGGGTTTAATCTCAGGACAATGTTGGGTTTAATCTCAGGACAATGTTGGGTTTAATCTCAGGACAATGTTGGGTTTAATCTCAGGACAATGTTGGGTTTAATCTCAGGACAATGTTTGGGTTTAATCTCAGGACAATGTTGGGTTTAATCTCAGGACAATGTTGGGTTTAATCTCAGGACAATGTTGGGTTTAATCTCAGGACAATGTTGGGTTTAATCTCAGGATAATATTGGGTTTAATCTCAGGACAATGTTGGGTTTAATCTCAGGACAATGTTGGGTTTAATCTCAGGACAATGTTGGGTTTAATCCCAGGACAATGTTGGGTTTAATCTCAGGACAATGTTGGGTTTAATCTCAGGATAATATTGGGTTTAATCTCAGGACAATGTTGGGTTTAATCCCAGGACAATGTTGGGTTTAATCTCAGGACAATGTTGGGTTTAATCCCAGGACAATATTGGGTTTAATCTCAGGACAATGTTGGGTTTAATCCCAGGACAATGTTGGGTTTAATCTCAGGATAATATTGGGTTTAATCTCAGGACAATGTTGGGTTTGATCCCAGGACAATATTGGGTTTAATCTCAGGACAATATTGGGTTTAATCTCAGGACAATGTTGGGTTTAATCCCAGGACAATATTGGGTTTAATCTCAGGACAATGTTGGGTTTAATCTCAGGACAATGTTGGGTTTAATCCCAGGACAATGTTGGGTTTAATCCCAGGACAATGTTGGGTTTAATCTCAGGATAATGTTTGGGTTTAATCCCAGGACAATGTTGGGTTTAATCTCAGGACAATGTTGGGTTTAATCTCAGGACAATGCTGGGTTTAATCCCAGGACAACATTGGGTTTAATCTCAGGACAATGTTGGGTTTAATCTCAGGACAATGTTGGGTTTAATCTCAGGACAATGTTGGGTTTAATCCCAGGACAATATTGGGTTTAATCTCAGGACAATATTGGGTTTAATCTCAGGACAATGTTGGGTTTAATCTCAGGACAATATTGGGTTTAATCTCAGGACAATGTTGGGTTTAATCTCAGGACAATGTTGGGTTTAATCCCAGGACAATATTGGGTTTAATCCCAGGACAATGTTGGGTTTAATCCCAGGACAATGTTGGGTTTAATCCCAGGACAATGTTGGGTTTAATCTCAGGACAATGTTGGGTTTAATCCCAGGACAATGTTGGGTTTAATCTCAGGACAATGTTGGGTTTAATCTCAGGACAATGTTGGGTTTAATCTCAGGACAATGTTGGGTTTAATCCCAGGACAATGTTGGGTTTAATCTCAGGATAATGTTGGGTTTAATCTCAGGATAATATTGGGTTTAATCCCAGGACAATGTTGGGTTTAATCCCAGGATAATGTTGGATTTAATCTCAGGACAATGTTGGGTTTAATCCCAGGACAATATTGGGTTTAATCTCAGGACAATATTGGGTTTAATCTCAGGACAATGTTGGGTTTAATCTCAGGATAATATTGGGTTTAATCTCAGGACAATGTTGGATTTAATCCCAGGACAATGTTGGGTTTAATCTCAGGATAATATTGGGTTTAATCTCAGGACAATGTTGGGTTTAATCCCAGGACAATATTGGGTTTAATCTCAGGACAATGTTTGGGTTTAATCTCAGGACAATGTTGGGTTTAATCTCAGGACAATGTTGGGTTTAATCTCAGGATAATGTTGGGTTTAATCCCAGGATAATATTGGGTTTAATCCCAGGACAATGTTGGGTTTAATCCCAGGACAATGTTGGGTTTAATCTCAGGATAATATTGGGTTTAATCTCAGGACAATGTTGGGTTTAATCCCAGGACAATGTTGGGTTTAATCTCAGGACAATGTTTGGGTTTAATCTCAGGACAATATCGGGTTTAATCTCAGGACAATGTTGGGTTTAATCCCAGGACAATGTTGGGTTTAATCTCAGGACAATATTGGGTTTAATCTCAGGACAATATTGGGTTTAATCCCAGGACAATGTTGGGTTTAATCCCAGGACAATGTTGGGTTTAATCCCAGGACAATGTTGGGTTTAATCTCAGGACAATGTTGGGTTTAATCCCAGGACAATGTTGGGTTTAATCTCAGGACAATGTTGGGTTTAATCTCAGGACAATGTTGGGTTTAATCTCAGGACAATGTTGGGTTTAATCCCAGGACAATGTTGGGTTTAATCTCAGGATAATGTTGGGTTTAATCTCAGGATAATATTGGGTTTAATCCCAGGACAATGTTGGGTTTAATCCCAGGATAATGTTGGGTTTAATCTCAGGACAATGTTGGGTTTAATCCCAGGACAATATTGGGTTTAATCTCAGGACAATATTGGGTTTAATCTCAGGACAATGTTGGGTTTAATCTCAGGATAATATTGGGTTTAATCTCAGGACAATATTGGGTTTAATCTCAGGACAATGTTGAGTTTAATCTCAGGACAATGTTGGGTTTAATCTCAGGACAATGTTGGGTTTAATCTCAGGATAATGTTGGGTTTAATCTCAGGACAATGTTTGGGTTTAATCTCAGGACAATGTTGGGTTTAATCTCAGGATAATATTGGGTTTAATCTCAGGACAATGTTGGGTTTAATCTCAGGACAATGTTGGGTTTAATCCCAGGACAATGTTGGGTTTAATCCCAGGACAATATTGGGTTTAATCTCATGATAATATTGGGTTTAATCTCAGGATAATGTTGGGTTTAATCTCAGGACAATGTTGGATTTAATCCCAGGTCAATGTTGGATTTAATCTCAGGACAATATTTGGGTTTAATCTCAGGACAATGTTGGATTTAATCTCAGGACAATGTTTGGATTTAATCTCAGGACAATGTTGGATTTAATCTCAGGACAATGTTTGGGTTTAATCTCAGGACAATGTTGGATTTAATCTCAGGACAATGTTGGGTTTAATCTCAGGACAATGTTTGGGTTTAATCTCAGGACAATGTTTGGG
Organism: Heptranchias perlo; assembly: GCF_035084215.1. NCBI lineage: Eukaryota > Metazoa > Chordata > Chondrichthyes > Hexanchiformes > Hexanchidae > Heptranchias > Heptranchias perlo. The sequence goes on along the minus strand of NW_027139721.1, from coordinate 84,699 downwards.
TTTAATCTCAGGACAATGTTGGATTTAATCTCAGGACAATGTTGGATTTAATCTCAGGACAATGTTGGGTTTAATCTCAGGACAATGTTTGGGTTTAATCTCAGGACAATGTTGGGTTTAATCTCAGGACAATGTTGGGTTTAATCCCCGGACAATGTTGGGTTTAATCTCAGGACAATGTTTGGGTTTAATCTCAGGACAATGTTTGGGTTTAATCTCAGGACAATGTTTGGGTTTAATCCCAGGACAATGCTCCTCTGGGTCGAGGGTCGAAGGCAGAATGAAGCTTTTCACACAATGCAGCTTCCAGAAGCAGAGATATGTGATGGTGACAGTATCAGTCGCTGCCAGAACGGTCTTTAAAGTGGATCAGTAACAGTCAACTCTTTCACTACTGGCAGTTCCCACTCCACACACACACACACACACATTCACACACTCACACTCACACACACATTCACACACATTCACACACTCATAGGGATATATCCAGGAACACACCCCATCACAAGAGGTCCCGCCTGGCCCCATACATACACATGGCATGTGAATGCACATGTACACAGACACCTACATACACAGGAACATGATTGTCAAGCACATACATACCTGCAAATGTGCACACACACAAACACATGCACACCTGCACATATACACACTCACACAGAAATATACACACACACACACACACACACACAGGCTCAGTGGGTGGCACCCTCGCCTCTGAGTCAGAAGGTTATGGGTTCAAGACCCACTCCAGAAACTTGAGCACATGATCCAGGCCGACACTCCAGTGCAGTACTGAGGGAGCACCGCACTGTCGGAGGGTCAGTACTGAGGGAGCGCCGCACTGTCGGAGGGTCAGTACTGAGGGAGCACCGCACTGTCGGAGGGTCAGTACTGAGGGAGCGCCGCACTGTCGGAGGGGCAGTACTGAGGGAGCACCGCACTGTCGGAGGGTCAGTACTGAGGGAGCGCCGCACTGTCGGAGGGTCAGTACTGAGGGAGCGCCGCACTGTCGGAGGGTCGGTACTGAGGGAGCGCCGCACTGTCGGAGGGTCAGTACTGAGGGAGCGCCGCACTGTCGGAGGGTCAGTACTGAGGGAGCGCCGCACTGTCGGAGGGTCAGTACTGAGGGAGCGCCGCACTGTCGGAGGGTCAGTACTGAGGGAGCGCCGCACTGTCGGAGGGTCAGTACTGAGGGAGCGCCGCACTGTCGGAGGGTCAGTACTGAGGGAGCGCCGCACTGTCGGAGGGTCAGTACTGAGGGAGCGCCGCACTGTCGGAGGGTCAGTACTGAGGGAGCGCCGCACTGTCGGAGGGTCAGTACTGAGGGAGCGCCGCACTGTCGGAGGGTCAGTACTGAGGGAGCGCCGCACTGTCGGAGGGTCAGTACTGAGGGAGCGCCGCACTGTCGGAGGGGCAGTACTGAGGGAGCGCCGCACTGTCGGAGGGTCAGTACTGAGGGAGCGCCGCACTGTCGGAGGCGCCGTCTTTCGGATGAGACATTAAACCGAGGCCCCGTCTGCCCCTCAGGTGGATGTAAAAGATCCCACGGCCACTATTTCGAAGAAGAGCAGGGGGGAGTTCTCCCCGGTGTCCTGGGGCCGATATTTATCCCTCAACCAACATCACTAAAAAAAGACATTATCTGGTCATTTATCACACCGTTGTTTGTGGGATCTTGCTGTGCGCAAATTGCCCGTTGCGTTTCCCTACATGACAACAGGGACCGTACTTCAAAAAAGTACTTAATTGACTGTAAAGCGCTTTGGGACGTCCTGAGGTGGTGAGAGGCACTGGGTATAAAACACAAGTTCTTTTTTTAAATCTTGTGAACCTATGACTAACTGGCAGAGGGAGACTTAAAGAGGGGCCTGGGATCCCCAGGAAACTCATCGTTTTCAGTGTCTGAAGCACAGCGTTTAGAAAGTTTCTGGAGGGCTGGGTCACACGAGAGAGAGAGGCCACGTTTAAGGAGGCTGCACTGGACCCAGAGAGAGTGCAGAATACGGCAAAATGTGTAAAGGGGAACAGGGGGCTGTCCAGGCCCTCGGAGAGGGTGCAGAGGAGATTTACCAGAACGGTCCCAGGGATGAGGGACTTCAGTTATGTGGAGAGACTGGAGAAGCTGGGATTGTTCTCCTTAGAGCAGAGAAGGTTAAGGGGGAGATTTAATCGAGGTGATCAAAATCATGAGGGGGTTTTGATCGAGTCGATGGGGAGAGACTGTTTCCAGTGACAGGAGGGTCGGTAACCAGAGGACACAGATTTAAGATAATTGGGGAAAGAACCAGAGGGGGGAGATGAGGAGAATGTTTTTTACGCAGCGAGTTGTGATGATCTGGAACGCGCTGCCTGAAAGGGCGGTGGAAGCAGATTCAATAATAACTTTCAAAAGGGAACTGGATAAATACTTGAAAGGGAAAAATTTGCAGGGCTACGGGGGAAAGAGCAGGGGGGGGGAGTGGGACTAACTGGATAGCTCTTTCAAAGAGACAGCACAGGCACGATGGGCCGAATGGCCTCCTTCTGTGCTGTATGATTCTATGATGCTATTCTAAAGGAACTAAAGGTAGATAGGCTATCAAAAGGTACAAGTAATACCAACCCAGAATATTACATCAGAGTGAAGCGGGAGAGTAGCAACAGAGGAGATAGATTCGATTCAACGAAAAGTAAATTTACAACAGACGCCAGGAAGAACTCTGGTCAGAGTGAGAAATGTTTGGAATAATTTGCTGGGCAGGGTAGGAGGAAGAAAGGGACTGGGGGGCTCGATGGGATAAAGGAAGAGTTAGTGAACTGGAGGGATGGGCTTCGATGGGGGAGTTAGTGAACTGGAGGGATGGGCTTCGATGGGAGAGTTAGTGAACTGGAGGGATGGGCTTCGATGGGAGAGTTAGTGAACTGGAGGGATGGGCTTCGATGGGGAGTTAGTGAACTGGAGGGATGGGCTTCGATGGGAGAGTTAGTGAACTGGAGGGATGGGCTTCGATGGGAGAGTTGGGGTACTGGAGGGATGGGCTTCGATGGGGAGTTGGGGTACTGGAGGGATGGGCTTCGATGGGGGAGTTGGGGTACTGGAGGGATGGGCTTCGATGGGAGAGTTAGTGAACTGGAGGGATGGGCTTCGATGGGAGAGTTGGGGTACTGGAGGGATGGGCTTCGATGGGAGAGTTAGTGAACTGGAGGGATGGGCTTCGATGGGAGAGTTAGGGGACTGGAGGGATGGGCTTCGATGGGAGAGTTGGGGTACTGGAGGGATGGGCTTCGATGGGAGAGTTAGGGGACTGGAGGGATGGGCTTCGATGGGAGAGTTGGGGTACTGGAGGGATGGACTTCGATGGGAGAGTTGGGGTACTGGAGGGATGGGCTTCGATGGGAGAGTTAGGGTACTGGAGGGATGGGCTTCGATGGGAGAGTTAGGGTACTGGAGGGATGGGCTTCGATGGGAGAGTTGGGGTACTGGAGGGATGGGCTTCGATGGGAGAGTTAGGGTACTGGAGGGATGGGCTTCGATGGGAGAGTTGGGGGACTGGAGGGAGGGGCTTCGATGGGAGAGTTGGGGTACTGGAGGGATGGACTTCGATGGGGAGAGTTGGGGTACTGGAGGGATGGGCTTCGATGGGAGAGTTGGGGGACTGGAGGGATGGGCTTCGATGGGAGAGTTGGGGGACTGGAGGGATGGGCTCCGATGGGGGAGTTAGGGGACTGGAGGGATGGGCTTCGATGGGAGAGTTAGGGGACTGGAGGGATGGGCTTCGATGGGGGAGTTAGGGGACTGGAGGGATGGACTTCGATGGGAGAGTTAGGGGACTGGAGGGATGGGCTTCGATGGGGGAGTTAGGGGACTGGAGGGATGGACTTCGATGGGAGAGTTAGGGGACTGGAGGGATGGGCTTCGATGGGGGAGTTAGGGTACTGAAGGGATGGACTTCGATGGGGAGAGTTGGGGTACTGGAGGGATGGGCTTCGATGGGAGAGTTGGGGGACTGGAGGGATGGGCTTCGATGGGGGAGTTAGGGGACTGGAGGGATGGGCTTCGATGGGGAGAGTTGGGGTACTGGAGGGATGGACTTCGATGGGGAGAGTTGGGGTACTGGAGGGATGGACTTCGATGGGGAGAGTTGGGGTACTGGAGGGATGGACTTCGATGGGGAGAGTTGGGGTACTGGAGGGATGGGCTTCGATGGGGAGAGTTGGGGTACTGGAGGGATGGGCTTCGATGGGGGAGTTGGGGTACTGGAGGGATGGGCTTCGATGGGGAGAGTTGGGGTACTGGAGGGATGGGCTTCAATGGGGAGAGTTGGGGTACTGGAGGGATGGGCTTCAATGGGGAGAGTTGGGGTACTGGAGGGATGGACTTCGATGGGGAGAGTTGGGGTACTGGAGGGATGGGCTTCAATGGGAGAGTTGGGGGACTGGAGGGAGGGGCTTCGATGGGAGAGTTGGGGTACTGGAGGGATGGGCTTCGATGGGGGAGTTGGGGTACTGGAGGGATGGGCTTCGATGGGAGAGTTAGGGGACTGGAGGGATGGGCTTCGATGGGGAGAGTTGGGGGACTGGAGGGATGGGCTTCGATGGGGAGAGTTGGGGTACTGGAGGGATGGACTTCGATGGGGAGAGTTGGGGTACTGGAGGGATGGGCTTCGATGGGAGAGTTGTGGTACTGGAGGGATGGGCTTCGATGGGAGAGTTAGGGGACTGGAGGGATGGGCTTCGATGGGAGAGTTGGGGTACTGGAGGGATGGGCTTCGATGGGGAGAGTTGGGGTACTGGAGGGATGGGCTTTGATGGGAGAGTTGGGGTACTGGAGGGATGGGCTTCGATGGGAGAGTTGGGGTACTGGAGGGATGGGCTTTGATGGGAGAGTTGGGGTACTGGAGGGATGGGCTTCGATGGGAGAGTTGGGGTACTGGAGGGATGGGCTTTGATGGGAGAGTTGGGGTACTGGAGGGATGGGCTTTGATGGAGAGTTCGGGGACTGGAGAGATGGGCTTTGATGGGGGAGTGAAGGTACTGGAGAGATGGACATTGATGGGGGAGTTCAGGGACTGGAGAGATGGACTTTGATGGGGAGTTCAGGGACTGGAGAGATGGACTTTGATGGGGAGTTCGGGGACTGGAGAGATGGGCTTTGATGGGGAGTTCAGGGATTGGAGAGATGGGCTTTGATCGGGAGTTCGGGGACTGGAGAGATGGGCTTTGATGGGGAGTTCGGGGACTGGAGAGATGGACATTGATGGAGAGTTCAGGGACTGGAGAGATGGACATTGATGGGGAGTTAGGGGACTGGAGAGATGGGCATTGATGGGGAGTTCAGGGACTGGAGAGATGGACATTGATGGGGAGTTAGGGGACTGGAGAGATGGGCATTGATGGGGAGTTGGGGGACTGGAGAGATGGACATTGATGGGGAGTTCGGGGACTGGAGAGATGGACTTTGATGGAGAGTTAGGGGACTGGAGAGATTGGCTTTAATGGGGAGTTCGGGGACTGGAGAGATGGACATTGATGGGCAGTTCAGGGGCTGGAGAGATGGACATTGATGGAGAGTTCAGGGACTGGAGAGATGGACATTGATGGAGAGTTCAGGGACTGGAGAGATGGACATTGATGGGCAGTTCAGGGGCTGGAGAGATGGACATTGATGGAGAGTTCAGGGACTGGAGAGATGGGCTTTGATGGGGAGTTAGGGGACTGGAGAGATGGGCATTGATGGGGAGTTGGGGGACTGGAGAGATGGACATTGATGGGGAGTTCAGGGACTGGAGAGATGGACATTGATGGGGAGTTCAGGGACTGGAGAGATGGACATTGATGGAGAGTTCAGGGACTGGAGAGATGGACATTGATGGGGAGTTAGGGGACTGGAGAGATGGGCTTTGATGGGGAGTTCAGGGACTGGAGAGATGGACATTGATGGGGAGTTCAGGGACTGGAGAGATGGGCTTTGATGGGGAGTTATGGGACTGGAAAGATGGGCTTTGATGGGGAGTTCGGGGAGTGGAGAGATGGACATTGATGGAGAGTTCAGGGACTGGAGAGATGGGCTTTGATGGGGAGTTAGGGGACTGGAGAGATGGGCTTTGATGGGGAGTTAGGGGACTGGAGAGATGGACATTGATGGGGAGTTCAGGGACTGGAGAGATGGACATTGATGGGGAGTTCAGGGACTGGAGAGATGGACATTGATGGGGAGTTCAGGGACTGGAGAGATGGGCTTTGATGGGGAGTTATGGGACTGGAAAGATGGGCTTTGATGGGGAGTTCGGGGAGTGGAGAGATGGACATTGATGGAGAGTTCAGGGACTGGAGAGATGGGCTTTGATGGGGAGTTAGGGGACTGGAGAGATGGGCTTTGATGGGGAGTTAGGGGACTGGAGAGATGGACATTGATGGGGAGTTCAGGGACTGGAGAGATGGACATTGATGGGGAGTTCAGGGACTGGAGAGATGGGCTTTGATGGGGAGTTCGGGGACTGGAGAGATGGACATTGATGGGGAGTTCGGGGACTGGAGAGATGGACATTGATGGGGAGTTCGGGGACTGGAGAGATGGACTTTGATGGGGAGTTAGGGGACTGGAGAGATGGACATTGATGGGGAGTTCGGGGACTGGAGAGATGGACATTGATGGGGAGTTCAGGGACTGGAGAGATGGACATTGATGGGGAGTTCAGGGACTGGAGAGATGGGCTTTGATGGGGAGTTCGGGGACTGGAGAGATGGACATTGATGGGGAGTTCGGGGACTGGAGAGATGGACATTGATGGGGAGTTAGGGGACTGGAGAGATGGACTTTGATGGGGAGTTATGGAACTGGAGAGATGGGCTTTGATGGGGAGTTAGGGGACTGGAGAGATGGACATTGATGGGGAGTTCGGGGACTGGAGAGATGGACTTTGATGGGGAGTTAGGGGACTGGAGAGATGGACATTGATGGGGAGTTCGGGGACTGGAGAGATGGACTTTGATGAGGAGTTTGGGGACTGGAGGGATGGACATTGATGGAGAGTTTGGGGACTGGAGAGATGGACATTGATGGGGAGTTAGGGGACTGGAGAGATGGACATTGATGGGCAGTTCAGGGACTGGAGAGATGGACTTTGATGAGGAGTTCGGGGACTGGAGAGATGGACATTGATGGGGAGTTCAGGGACTGGAGAGATGGACTTTGATGGGGAGTTCGGGGACTGGAGAGATGGACATTGATGGGGAGTTCGGGGACTGGAGAGATGGACATTGATGGGGAGTTATGGGACTGGAGAGATGGGCTTTGATGGAGAGTTCAGGGACTGGAGAGATGGACATTGATGGGGAGTTATGGGACTGGAGAGATGGGCTTTGATGGGGAGTTATGGGACTGGAGAGATGGGCTTTGATGGAGAGTTCGGGGACTGGAGAGATGGACATTGATGGGGAGTTATGGGACTGGAGAGATGGACATTGATGGGGAGTTCAGGGACTGGAGAGATGGACATTGATGGAGAGTTCAGGGACTGGAGAGATGGGCATTGATGGGGAGTTCAGGGACTGGAGAGATGGACATTGATGGAGAGTTAGGGGACTGGAGAGATGGGCTTTGATGGGGGAGTTCGGGGACTGGAGAGATGGGCATTGATGGGGAGTTCGGGGACTGGAGAGATGGACATTGATGGGGAGTTATGGGACTGGAGAGATGGACATTGATGGAGAGTTCAGGGACTGGAGAGATGGGCTTTGATGGGGAGTTATGGGACTGGAGAGATGGGCTTTGATGGGGAGTTCGGGGACTGGAGAGATGGACATTGATGGGGAGTTATGGGACTGGAGAGATGGGCTTTGATGGAGAGTTCAGGGACTGGAGAGATGGGCTTTGATGGGGAGTTATGGGACTGGAGAGATGGGCTTTGATGGGGAGTTATGGGACTGGAGAGATGGACATTGATGGAGAGTTCAGGGACTGGAGAGATGGACATTGATGGAGAGTTCGGGGACTGGAGAGATGGACATTGATGGGGAGTTCAGGGACTGGAGAGATGGACATTGATGGAGAGTTCAGGGACTGGAGAGATGGGCATTGATGGGGAGTTCAGGGACTGGAGAGATGGACATTGATGGAGAGTTAGGGGACTGGAGAGATGGGCTTTGATGGGGGAGTTCGGGGACTGGAGAGATGGGCATTGATGGGGAGTTCGGGGACTGGAGAGATGGACATTGATGGGGAGTTATGGGACTGGAGAGATGGACATTGATGGAGAGTTCAGGGACTGGAGAGATGGGCTTTGATGGGGAGTTATGGGACTGGAGAGATGGACATTGATGGAGAGTTCAGGGACTGGAGAGATGGACATTGATGGAGAGTTCGGGGACTGGAGAGATGGACATTGATGGGCAGTTCAGGGACTGGAGAGATGGACATTGATGGAGAGTTCAGGGACTGGAGAGATGGGCTTTGATGGGGAGTTAGGGGACTGGAGAGATGGGCATTGATGGGGAGTTAGGGGACTGGAGAGATGGACATTGATGGGGAGTTCGGGGACTGGAGAGATGGACATTGATGGAGAGTTCAGGGACTGGAGAGATGGACATTGATGGGGAGTTATGGGACTGGAGAGATGGACATTGATGGAGAGTTCAGGGACTGGAGAGATGGACATTGATGGGGGAGTTAGGGGACTGGAGAGATGGACATTGATGGGGAGTTCGGGGACTGGAGAGATGGACATTGATGGGGAGTTAGGGGACTGGAGAGATGGACATTGATGGGCAGTTCAGGGGCTGGAGAGATGGACATTGATGGAGAGTTCAGGGACTGGAGAGATGGACTTTGATGAGGAGTTCGGGGACTGGAGAGATGGACATTGATGGAGAGTTCAGGGACTGGAGAGATGGGCTTTGATGGGGAGTTAGGGGACTGGAGAGATGGACATTGATGGGGAGTTGGGGGACTGGAGAGATGGACATTGATGGGGAGTTCAGGGACTGGAGAGATGGGCTTTGATGGGGAGTTGGGGGACTGGAGAGATGGACATTGATGGGGAGTTCAGGGACTGGAGAGATGGGCTTTGATGGGGAGTTCAGGGACTGGAGAGATGGACATTGATGGGCAGTTCAGGGACTGGAGAGATGGACTTTGATGGGGAGTTATGGGACTGGAGAGATGGACATTGATGGGGAGTTCGGGGACTGGAGAGATGGGCTTTGATGGGGAGTTATGGGACTGGAGAGATGGACATTGATGGGGAGTTAGGGGACTGGAGAGATGGACATTGATGGGGAGTTCGGGGACTGGAGAGATGGACATTGATGGGGAGTTAGGGGACTGGAGAGATGGACATTGATGGGCAGTTCAGGGGCTGGAGAGATGGACATTGATGGAGAGTTCAGGGACTGGAGAGATGGGCTTTGATGGAGAGTTCAGGGACTGGAGAGATGGGCTTTGATGGGGAGTTAGGGGACTGGAGAGATGGGCATTGATGGGGAGTTGGGGGACTGGAGAGATGGACATTGATGGGGAGTTCAGGGACTGGAGAGATGGGCTTTGATGGGGAGTTCAGGGACTGGAGAGATGGACATTGATGGGCAGTTCAGGGACTGGAGAGATGGACTTTGATGGGGAGTTATGGGACTTGAGAGATGGGCTTTGATGGGGAGTTAGGGGACTGGAGAGATGGGCATTGATGGGGAGTTGGGGGACTGGAGAGATGGACATTGATGGGGAGTTCAGGAACTGGAGAGATGGGCTTTGATGGGGAGTTCAGGGACTGGAGAGATGGACATTGATGGGCAGTTCAGGGACTGGAGAGATGGACTTTGATGGGGAGTTATGGGACTGGAGAGATGGGCTTTGATGGGGAGTTCAGGGACTGGAGAGATGGACATTGATGGGGAGTTCGGGGACTGGAGAGATGGGCTTTGATGGGGAGTTATGGGACTGGAGAGATGGGCTTTGATGGGGAGTTCAGGGACTGGAGAGATGGACATTGATGGGGAGTTCGGGGACTGGAGAGATGGACATTGATGGGGAGTTCAGGGACTGGAGAGATGGGCTTTGATGGGGAGTTCGGGGACTGGAGAGATGGGCTTTGATGGGGAGTTCAGGGACTGGAGAGATGGGCTTTGATGGGGAGTTATGGGACTGGAGAGATGGGCTTTGATGGGGAGTTATGGGACTGGAGAGATGGACATTGATGGGGAGTTAGGGGACTGGAGAGATGGACATTGATGGGGAGTTCAGGGACTGGAGAGATGGACATTGATGGGGAGTTCGGGGACTGGAGAGATGGACATTGATGGGGAGTTGGGGGACTGGAGAGATGGGCTTTGATGGGGAGTTATGGGACTGGAGAGATGGGCTTTGATGGAGAGTTCAGGGACTGGAGAGATGGGCTTTGATGGGGAGTTAGGGGACTGGAGAGATGGACATTGATGGGGAGTTAGGGGACTGGAGAGATGGGCTTTGATGGGGAGTTATGGGACTGGAGAGATGGACATTGATGGGGAGTTCAGGGACTGGAGAGATGGGCTTTGATGGGGAGTTCGGGGACTGGAGAGATGGACATTGATGGGCAGTTCAGGGACTGGAGAGATGGACTTTGATGAGGAGTTCGGGGACTGGAGAGATGGACATTGATGGGGAGTTCGGGGACTGGAGAGATGGACTTTGATGGAGAGTTCAGGGACTGGAGAGATGGACATTGATGGGGAGTTCGGGGACTGGAGAGATGGACATTGATGGGGAGTTCAGGGACTGGAGAGATGGGCTTTGATGGGGAGTTCAGGGACTGGAGAGATGGACATTGATGGGGAGTTCGGGGACTGGAGAGATGGACATTGATGGGGAGTTCGGGGACTGGAGAGATGGACTTTGATGGGGAGTTCGGGGACTGGAGAGATGGACATTGATGGGGAGTTCGGGGACTGGAGAGATGGGCTTTGATGGGGAGTTCAGGGACTGGAGAGATGGACATTGATGGGGAGTTCGGGGACTGGAGAGATGGACATTGATGGGGAGTTAGGGGACTGGAGAGATGGACATTGATGGGCAGTTCAGGGGCTGGAGAGATGGACATTGATGGAGAGTTCAGGGACTGGAGAGATGGACATTGATGGAGAGTTCAGGGACTGGAGAGATGGACATTGATGGAGAGTTCGGGGACTGGAGAGATGGACATTGATGGAGAGTTCAGGGACTGGAGAGATGGACATTGATGGGGAGTTCAGGGACTGGAGAGATGGACATTGATGGGGAGTTATGGGACTGGAGAGATGGACTTTGATGGGGAGTTCGGGGACTGGAGAGATGGACATTGATGGGGAGTTAGGGGACTGGAGAGATGGACATTGATGGGGAGTTGGGGGACTGGAGAGATGGACATTGATGAGGAGTTATGGGACTGGAGAGATGGGCATTGATGGGGAGTTGGGGGACTGGAGAGATGGACATTGATGAGGAGTTCGGGGACTGGAGAGATGGACTTTGATGGGGAGTTAGGGGACTGGAGAGATGGGCTTTGATGGGGAGTTCGGGGACTGGAGAGATGGGCATTGATGGGGAGTTGGGGGACTGGAGAGATGGACATTGATGAGGAGTTAGGGGACTGGAGAAATGGGCATTGATGGAGAGTTCAGGGACTGGAGAGATGGACATTGATGGAGAGTTCGGGGACTGGAGAGATGGGCTTTGATGGGGAGTTCAGGGACTGGAGAGATGGACATTGATGAGGAGTTATGGGACTGGAGAGATGGGCATTGATGGGGAGTTGGGGGACTGGAGAGATGGACATTGATGAGGAGTTCGGGGACTGGAGAGATGGACTTTGATGGGGAGTTAGGGGACTGGAGAGATGGGCTTTGATGGGGAGTTCAGGGACTGGAGAGATGGACATTGATGGGCAGTTCAGGGACTGGAGAGATGGACTTTGATGGGGAGTTATGGGACTGGAGAGATGGGCTTTGATGGGGAGTTATGGGACTGGAGAGATGGGCTTTGATGGGGAGTTAGGGGACTGGAGAGATGGGCTTTGATGGGGAGTTCAGGGACTGGAGAGATGGACATTGATGGGCAGTTCAGGGACTGGAGAGATGGACTTTGATGGGGAGTTATGGGACTGGAGAGATGGGCTTTGATGGGGAGTTATGGGACTGGAGAGATGGACATTGATGGGGAGTTAGGGGACTGGAGAGATGGACATTGATGGGGAGTTCGGGGACTGGAGAGATGGACATTGATGGGGAGTTGGGGGACTGGAGAGATGGACATTGATGGGGAGTTATGGGACTGGAGAGATGGGCTTTGATGGAGAGTTCAGGGACTGGAGAGATGGGCTTTGATGGGGAGTTATGGGACTGGAGAGATGGGCTTTGATGGGGAGTTAGGGGACTGGAGAGATGGACATTGATGGGCAGTTCAGGGACTGGAGAGATGGACATTGATGGAGAGTTCAGGGACTGGAGAGATGGGCTTTGATGGAGAGTTCAGGGACTGGAGAGATGGGCTTTGATGGGGAGTTCAGGGACTGGAGAGATGGACATTGATGGGGAGTTCGGGGACTGGAGAGATGGACATTGATGGGGAGTTAGGGGACTGGAGAGATGAACATTGATGGGCAGTTCGGGGACTGGAGAGATGGACATTGATGGGGAGTTAGGGGACTGGAGAGATGAACATTGATGGGGAGTTAGGGGACTGGAGAGATGGACATTGATGGGGAGTTAGGGGACTGGAGAGATGGGCTTTGATGGGGAGTTAGGGGACTGGAGAGATGAACATTGATGGGCAGTTCGGGGACTGGAGAGATGGACATTGATGGGGAGTTCAGGGACTGGAGAGATGGACATTGATGGGGAGTTCAGGGACTGGAGAGATGGACATTGATGGGGAGTTAGGGGACTGGAGAGATGGACATTGATGGAGAGTTCGGGGACTGGAGAGATGGACATTGATGGGGAGTTAGGGGACTGGAGAGATGGACATTGATGGGGAGTTAGGGGACTGGAGAGATGGACATTGATGGGGAGTTAGGGGACTGGAGAGATGGACATTGATTACCCCAAATTGCTTTCTCTCATCCTGTGTTCTTCTGTTAATTCCGTTAATGGGGCCTTGTTACCCTGTTTTGTGCTGGGCAGTGGGACTGGTGCCGGAATTGATTTGTATAAATGGTGGGTGACCTCTGTAAATATAATCCGTGGCCCAGAGTCAGTCGGAGAGCTCACTTTGTGGTGAGGTTACTCAAATATCACCACCTTTAAATGCTGCTCCTGTGATGGGAAATCAGGAAATCTTGACATGACGGTTTCTGCACAGTGTTGGCCATCGAGACCACAGTGGCGCTCTCCGAGTGTCTCAGAGTGTCGACCAAGACAATCAGTCGGTGAAAGAGCAGGCCCAGGGAGTGCTCTGCACACAAGTGTACTAAAAGTGGTTCATTAATGAAAGACGTCGATTATTTTAGTGGGATTGGGAGCTTCTCGGCAGCCATCCATTCGCTTCTGCAGTTTCCGCAATTAAAATCCTGGTCCCGGGCCAAGGGAATATCTTGAGAAGCTGCTGGCAGTGTTTGGCTCTGGGTAATTAATGCAGGAATGCCTAAATACATTGCCTGCGTTGCATTCTCTCCCTCTCTCTCTGTCCCTCACTCTCTCCCTCTCTCTCTGTCTCTCTCTCTCTCTCTCTCTGTCCCTCACTCTCTCCCTCTCTCTCTGTCCCTCACTCTCTCTCTGTCCCTCACTCTCTCCCTCTATCCCTCACTCTCTCTCTCTGTCCCTCACTCTCTCCCTCTCTCTCTCTGTCCCTCACTCTCTCTCTGTCCCTCACTCTCTCTCTGTCCCTCACTCTCTCTCTCTGTCCCTCACTCTCTCCCTCTCTCTCTGTCCCTCACTCTCTCTCTCTGTCCCTCACTCTCTCCCTCTGTCCCTCACTCTCTCTCTCTCTCTGTCCCTCACTCTCTCCCTCTCTCTCTGTCTCTCTCTCTCTCTCTCTCTCTGTCCCTCACTCTCTCTCTGTCCCTCACTCTCTCTCTCTGTCCCTCACTCTCTCCCTCTCTCTCTCTGTCCCTCACTCTCTCTCTCTCTGTCCCTCACTCTCTCCCTCTGTCCCTCACTCTCTCCCTCTCTCTCTGTCCCTCACTCTCTCTCTCTGTCCCTCACTCTCTCCCTCTGTCCCTCACTCTCTCTCTCTCTCTCTGTCCCTCACTCTCTCCCTCTCTCTCTGTCTCTCTCTCTCTCTCTCTGTCCCTCACTCTCTCTCTCTGTCCCTCACTCTCTCTCTCTGTCCCTCACTCTCTCCCTCTCTCTCTCTGTCCCTCACTCTCTCTCTCTGTCCCTCACTCTCTCCCTCTGTCCCTCACTCTCTCCCTCTCTCTCTGTCCCTCACTCTCTCCCTCTCTCTCTCTCTCTCTGTCCCTCACTCTCTCCCTCTCTCTCTGTCTCTCTCTCTCTCTCTCTGTCCCTCACTCTCTCCCTGTCCCTCACTCTCTCCCTCTCTCTCTGTCCCTCACTCTCTCCCTCTCTCTCTGTCCCTCACTCTCTCTCTCTGTCCCTCACTCTCTCCCTCTCTCTCTGTCCCTCACTCTCTCTCTGTCCCTCACTCTCTCCCTCTCTCTCTCTGTCCCTCACTCACTCCCTCTCTCTCTCTGTCCCTCACTCTCTCCCTCTCTCTCTGTCCCTCACTCCCTCTCTCTGTCCCTCACTCTCTCCCTCTCTCTCTCTGTCCCTCACTCTCTCTCTCTGTCCCTCACTCTCTCTCTCTGTCCCTCACTCTCTCCCTCTCTCTCTGTCCCTCACTCTCTCCCTCTCTCTCTCTGTCCCTCACTCTCTCCCTCTCTCTCTCTGTCCCTCACTCTCTCCCTCTCTCTCTGTCCCTCACTCTCTCCCTCTCTCTCTGTCCATCACTCTCTCCCTCTCTCTCTCTGTCCCTCACTCCCTCTCTCTGTCCCTCACTCTCTTTCTCTCTCTCTCTCTGTCCCACACTCCCTCTCTGTCCCTCACTCTCTCTCTGTCCCTCACTCTCTCTCTCTGTCTCTCACTCTCTCTCTCTCTGTCCCTCTCTCTCTCTCTGTCCCTCACTCCCTCTCTGTCCCTCACTCTCTCTCTGTCCCTCACTCCCTCTCTCTCTGTCCCTCGCTCTCTCTCTCTGTCCCTCTCTCTCTCTCTCTGTCCCTCACTCTCTTTCTCTCTCTCTCTCTCTGTCCCTCATTCTCTTTCTCTCTCTCTCTCTGTCCCTCACTCTCTTTCTCTCTCTCTCTCTGTCCCTCATTCTCTTTCTCTCTCTCTCTCTCTCTGTCCCTCACTCCCTCTCTGTCCCTCGCTCTCTCTCTCTCTCTGTCCCTCTCTTTCTCTCTCCCCATAGTTCAGTACCCAATGACTGTGATCAATGTAACAGCACCGCTCACTCTCTCTCTCTCTGTCCCTCGCTCTCTCTCTGTCCCTCACTCCCTCTCTGTCCCTCACTCTCTCTCTGTCCCTCACTCTCTCTCTGTCCCTCACTCCCTCTCTCTCTGTCCCTCGCTCTCTCTCTCTGTCCCTCTCTCTCTCTCTCTGTCCCTCACTCTCTTTCTCTCTCTCTCTCTGTCCCTCATTCTCTTTCTCTCTCTCTCTCTCTCTGTCCCTCACTCCCTCTCTGTCCCTCGCTCTCTCTCTCTCTCTGTCCCTCTCTTTCTCTCTCCCCATAGTTCAGTACCCAATGACTGTGATCAATGTAACAGCACCGCTCAGTCACTCTCCCTCTGTCCTTCACTCTCACCGCTCACTCACTCTCCCTCTGTCCCTCACTCTCACCGCTCACTCACTCTCCCTCTGTCCCTCACTCTCACCGCTCACTCACTCTCTCTCTGTCCCTCACTCTCACCGCTCACTCTCTCTCTCTCTGTCCCTCGCTCTCTCTCTGTCCCTCCCTCTCTCTCTGTCCCTCGCTCTCTCTCTGTCCCTCCCTCTCTCTCTGTCCCTCGCTCTCTCTCTGTCCCTCACTCTCTCTCTGTCCCTCGCTCTCTCTGTCCCTCGCTCTCTGTCCCTCCCTCTCTCTCTGTCCCTCCCTCTCTCTGTCCCTCACTCTCTCTCTGTCCCTCACTCTCTCTCTGTCCCTCCCTCTCTCTGTCCCTCCCTCTCTCTCTGTCTCTCGCTCTCTTTCTGTCCCTCGCTCTCTGTCTCTCACTCTCTCTCTGTCCCTCGCTCGCTCTCTGTCCCTCACTCTCACCGCTCACTCTCTCTCTCTCTGTCCCTCGCTCTCTCTCTGTCCCTCCCTCTCTCTCTGTCCCTCGCTCTCTCTCTGTCCCTCACTCTCTCTCTGTCCCTCCCTCTCTCTGTCCCTCCCTCTCTCTCTGTCCTTCACTCTCTCTCTGTCCCTCCCTCTCTCTCTGTCCCTCCCTCTCTCTCTGTCCCTCGCTCTCTCTCTGTCCCTCACTCTCTCTCTGTCCCTCGCTCTCTCTGTCCCTCGCTCTCTGTCCCTCCCTCTCTCTCTGTCCCTCCCTCTCTCTGTCCCTCACTCTCTCTCTGTCCCTCACTCTCTCTCTGTCCCTCCCTCTCTCTGTCCCTCGCTCGCTCTCTGTCACTCTCTCTCTGTCTCTCACTCTCTCTCTGTCCCTCGCTCGCTCTCTGTCACTCTCTCTCTGTCTCTCACTCTCTCTCTGTCCCTCGCTCTCTCTGTGTCCCTCACTCTCTCTCTGTCCCTCGCTCTCTCTGTCTCTCACTCTCTCTCTGTCTCTCACTCTCTCTCTGTCCCTCCCTCTCTCTGTCCCTCGCTCTCTCTCTGTCCCTCGCTCTCTCTGTCCCTCCCTCCCTCTCTCTGTCCCTCTCTCTCTCTCTGTCCCTCTCTCTCTCTCTGTCCCTCACTCACTCTCTCTCTGTCTCTCACTCTCTCTGTCTCTCACTCTCTCTGTCCCTCCCACTCTCTCTGTCCCTCACTCACTCTCTCTCTGTCTCTCACTCTCTCTGTCCCTCCCTCTCTCTGTCCCTCACTCTCACCGCTCACTCACATCCCCAAGCAACATTCCTTGACTCCCGTCCCAAACTAATGGAAGGTGAAGTAGTAAAGGCCTGTTAAAGGGGCCCTGTCTCCCCAGCCCACCCCGTCCCAGGCACAGCAAAAATTCCGGCTTTATCCAACTGTTCCGATCGACATGACACTGTTACTTAGGGAATTAATAAATACATTTGTAAATATTACAAATTACACACTGCCCGAAATCTAGCTGTACCCTCAGGGGAAGACCCTCGAAAACATAAGACTATTTATGTATCTATTATCTCTCGACAATATTATAAAAACCGTGGCCCAGAAATTCCGGGGCGAAGTTTTTTGGAGGCCGGGTTCCAGTCCCTGCATTGCCCCCACTCCCAGGGCCATCCCCTGGGGTCAGGGGTGAGGGCAGTGGGAGTGGACACAGGTTGGCCGTGCTGGGGGTGCAGGTCTCAGTGTCCTGCCGTGACCGTCAGTCCCGAGGGCGAATGAATGGCATCCTACTCCCGGTCAGGTCATTGGTCACTCTGCGATTCTTTGTGGGGAGGCAGGAATGGTGTCAGCCCGTGGCTGAGTGGGTCTCTCTCCCTGTCTCTCTCTCTCTTTCTCTCTCTCTCTTTCTCTCTCTGACTCACTCTCTCTCTCTCTCTGACTCTCTCTCTCTCTCTCTCGCGCCTCTGAGTCAGAAGGTCGTGGGTTTGAGCCCCCACTCCAGAGACTCGAGCCACGTAATCCAGGCTGAAACTCCTGGTGCAGAACTGAGGGACGCTGCACTGTCGGAGGGTCAGTACTGAGGGACGCTGCACTGTCGGAGGGTCAGTACTGAGGGAGCGCTGCACTGTCAGAGGGGCAGTACTGAGGGAGCGCCGCACTGTCGGAGGGTCAGTACTGAGGGAGCGCTGCACTGTCGGAGGGTCAGTACTGAGGGACGCTGCACTGTCGGAGGGTCAGTACTGAGGGACGCTGCACTGTCGGAGGGTCAGTACTGAGGGAGCGCCGCACTGTCGGAGGGGCAGTACTGAGGGACGCTGCACTGTCGGAGGGGCAGTACTGAGGGACGCTGCCCTGTCGGAGGGTCAGTACTGAGGGACGCTGCACTGTCAGAGGGGCAGTACTGAGGGAGCGCTGCACTGTCAGAGGGGCAGTACTGAGGGAGCGCCGCACTGTCGGAGGGTCAGTACTGAGGGAGCGCCGCGCTGTCGGAGGGTCAGTACTGAGGGAGCGCCGCACTGTCGGAGGGTCAGTACTGAGGGAGCGCTGCACTGTCGGAGGGTCAGTACTGAGGGAGCGCCGCACTGTCGGAGGGTCAGTACTGAGGGAGGGCCGCGTTGTCGGAGGGTCAGTACTGAGGGAGCGCCGCGCTGTCGGAGGGTCAGTACTGAGGGAGCGCCGCACTGTCGGAGGGTCAGTACTGAGGGAGCGCCGCGCTGTCGGAGGGTCAGTACTGAGGGAGCGCCGCACTGTCGGAGGGTCAGTACTGAGGGAGCGCTGCACTGTCGGAGGGGCAGTACTGAGGGAGTGCCGCACTGTCGGAGGTACCGTTATTCAGATGAAACATTAAACCGAGGCCCCGTCTGCCCCTCTCGGGTGGATGTAAAAGTTCCCACGGCCACTATTTCGAAGAAGAGCAGGGGGGAGTTCTCCCCGGTGTCCTGGGGCCGATATTTATCCCTCAACCGTCATCGCTAAAAAAACAGATTATCTGCTCATTTATCACATCGCTGTTTGTGGGATCTTGCTGTGCGTAAATCAGCTGCCGCGTCTCCTACATTACAACAGTGACCGCACTTCAAAAAAAAAGTACTTCATTGTCTGTAAAACAATTTGGGACGTCCTGAGGATGTGAAAGGCCTGGATATAAAATGCAAGGTTCTTTCTTTAAATGACAGGAAATGTTGACCTCATTCACATATCTTCGTAATACGCCAGCCCTTCTCCTTCGGTTAAGATCTGAAGTCTTCCCTGACACTCTGCAGAGGTTCAAATCCCAAGACCCCCTTCTCTCTTCTTGTCGCCGGCTCTGTCAGTCTTTTGTTTCTTCGCTGGGTCTTCACAATGAAAAGCCACGAGCCCCCCACCGCGACATTGTCCTTCCCTTTACCCAAACTCAGCCCACGTGAACGGGCCCCCCCTAACTCGGTGTGCAACTCCAGCTGTGCTACGCTGACACATCTGGGCGAACCTCGTTTGCTGGGGAAGGAAAGAAGCCCAGAGTTGAATGGGGGAGCTGCGATGGATGGATAAATAGTCTGGGCTCCTTTGATCTCTTTTGGGATCAGGGAATATTTATTTGGAACTCTCTCTCGGGAGATTAAATGGGCGGGGAGAGTCCATGATAGGGGAGAGTGTACATGGGCTGTGGGAGGGGGATTAAATGGGTGGGGAGAGTCCATGACAGGGGAGAGTGTACATGGGCTGTGGGAGGAGATTAAATGGGTGGGGAGAGTCCATGATAGGGGAGAGTGTACATGGGCTGTGGGGGGAGATTAAATGGGTGGGGAGAGTCCATGATAGGGGAGAGTGTACATGGGCTGTGGGGGGAGATTAAATGGGTGGGGAGAGTCCATGATAGGGGAGAGTGTACATGGGCTGTGGGGGGAGATTAAATGGGTGGGGAGAGTCCATGATAGGGGAGAGTGTACATGGGCTGTGGGGGGAGATTAAATGGGTGGGGAGAGTCCATGATAGGGGAGAGTGTACATGGGCTGTAGGGGGAGATTAAATGGGTGGGGAGAGTCCATGATAGGGGAGAGTGTACATGGGCTGTGGGAGGGGGAGATTAAATGGGTGGGGAGAGTCCATGATAGGGGAGAGTGTACATGGGCTGTGGGAGGGGGAGATTAAATGGGTGGGGAGAGTCCATGATAGGGGAGAGTGTACATGGGCTGTGGGGGGAGATTAAATGGGTGGGGAGAGTCCATGATAGGGGAGAGTGTACATGGGCTGTGGGAGGAGATTAAATGGGTGGGGAGAGTCCATGATAGGGGAGAGTGTACATGGGCTGTGGGGGGAGATTAAATGGGTGGGTAGAGTCCATGATAGGGGAGAGTGTACATGGGCTGTAGGGGGAGATTAAATGGGTGGGGAGAGTCCATGATAGGGGAGAGTGTACATGGGCTGTGGGAGGGGGAGATTAAATGGGTGGGGAGAGTCCATGATAGGGGAGAGTGTACATGGGCTGTGGGAGGGGAGATTAAATGGGTGGGGAGAGTCCATGATAGGGGAGAGTGTACATGGGCTGTGGGAGGAGATTAAATGGGGGGTAGAGTCCATGATAGGGGAGAGTGTACATGGGCTGTGGGGGGAGATTAAATGGGTGGGGAGAGTCTGTGATAGGGGAGAGTGTACATGGGCTGTGGGAGGGGGAGATTAAATGGGTGGGGAGAGTCCATGATAGGGGAGAGTGTACATGGGCTGTGGGAGGGGAGATTAAATGGGTGGGGAGAGTCCATGATCGGGGAGAGTGTACATGGGCTGTGGGAGGAGATTAAATGGGTGGGTAGAGTCCATGATAGGGGAGAGTGTACATGGGCTGTAGGAGGAGATTAAATGGGTGGGTAGAGTCAATGATAGGGGAGAGTGTATATGGGCTGTGGGGGGAGATTAAATGGGTGGGGAGAGTCCATGATAGGGAGAGTGTACATGGGCTGTAGGGGGAGATTAAATGGGTGGGGAGAGTCCATGATAGGGGAGAGTGTACATGGGCTGTGGGAGGGGAGATTAAATGGGTGGGGAGAGTCCATGATAGGGGAGAGTGTACATGGGCTGTGGGAGGAGATTAAATGGGGGGTAGAGTCCATGATAGGGGAGAGTGTACATGGGCTGTGGGGGGAGATTAAATGGGTGGGGAGAGTCTGTGATAGGGGAGAGTGTACATGGGCTGTGGGAGGGGGAGATTAAATGGGTGGGGAGAGTCCATGATAGGGGAGAGTGTACATGGGCTGTGGGGGGAGATTAAATGGGTGGGGAGAGTCCATGATAGGGGAGAGTGTACATGGGCTGTGGGGGGAGATTTAATGGGGGGAGAGTCCATGATAGGGGAGAGTGTACATGGGCTGTGGGAGGAGATTAAATGGGGGGTAGAGTCCATGATAGGGGAGAGTGTACATGGGCTGTGGGAGGAGATTAAATGGGTGGGGAGAGTCCATGATAGGGGAGAGTGTACATGGGCTGTGGGGGGAGATTTAATGGGGGGAGAGTCCATGATAGGGGAGAGTGTACATGGGCTGTGGGAGGAGATTAAATGGGTGGGGAGAGTCCATGATAGGGGAGAGTGTACATGGGCTGTGGGGGGAGATTTAATGGGGGGAGAGTCCATGATAGGGGAGAGTGTACATGGGCTGTGGGAGGAGATTAAATGGGTGGGGAGAGTCCATGATAGGGGAGAGTGTACATGGGCTGTGGGGGGAGATTAAATGGGTGGGGAGAGTCCATGATAGGGGAGAGTGTACATGGGCTGTAGGGGGAGATTAAATGGGTGGGGAGAGTCCATGATAGGGGAGAGTGTACATGGGCTGTGGGAGGGGGAGATTAAATGGGTGGGGAGAGTCCATGATAGGGGAGAGTGCACATGGGCTGTGGGGGGAGATTAAATGGGTGGGGAGAGTCCATGATAGGGGAGAGTGTACATGGGCTGTGGGGGGAGATTAAATGGGTGGGGAGAGTCTGTGATAGGGGAGAGTGTACATGGGCTGTGGGAGGAGATTAAATGGGTGGGGAGAGTCCATGATAGGGGAGAGTGTACATGGGCTGTGGGGGGAGATTTAATGGGAGGAGAGTCCATGATAGGGGAGAGTGTACATGGGCTGTGGGGGGAGATTTAATGGGAGGAGAGTCCATGATAGGGGAGAGTGTACATGGGCTGTGGGGGGAGATTAAATGTGTGGGGGGAGTCCATGATAGGGGAGAGTGTACATGGGCTGTGGGAGGAGATTAAATGGGTGGGGAGAGTCTGTGATAGGGGAGAGTGTACATGGGCTGTGGGGGGAGATTAAATGGAGGGAGAGTCCATGATAGGGGAGAGTGCATTGGGTAAGGAGAGGATTAGACTCAAATGCAATGCAGCCCCATGGTCAAACAGCCGATTTCAATCGATGAAGGATATTCACATGGACTCGGGATCAGGGAGCGTCCAGGCCCAACGGGTGTGAGCCATTCGTGTCCGCAGCAAAGAAATTAGAGAAGAAAATAACAACTGGTGGAGAATCGGCCCAGGCGCGGCTCTCTGCACAGCTGGACGACAGAGAGAGGCTCTGTACGTATCTCGGCCTTCAGCTCACTCGCCTGATCCGGTACCTGGCAGAGGGGAAGCCCAGAGTGTCAGGCCAGGAGAGGAAGTGTCCAAAACTGGTTTATTGCAGGCCTTCACTCAGCAACTTCCACTGAATGCCCAGCAAAATATACACCGCCAGAAATTCTCGGCCTTTTGCCAAACTGTGTGTCAATTCACCGATGAGAAATGCGGCTGATGGAACCAACAATTAATTTAAAAGCCTCTCGCAGCAAATTCCAATCCAGAATCAATGGGAGGCCGCTGTTTTTCACGTGGAAGCAATTTACTGATGGACAAAGTGAGTTGGCAGCCGAAAAACACCAGCAGGCCAAAGATTCGACATCTTTCCAAATTAAAGGAGTGTTTCGGTGCTCAACAAGATGGAGACGGTCCGTGAGAGGAACACAACAGGTTATCAGATTAGATACAGAGTGAAGCTCCCTCACCACTGTCCCATCAAACACTCCCAGGGCAGGTACAGGGTTAGATACAGAGTAAAGCTCCCTCTACACTGTCCCCATCAAACACTCCCAGGGCAGGTACAGGGTTAGATACAGAGTAAAGCTCCCTCGACACTGTCCCATCAAACACTCCCAGGGCAGGTACAGGGTTAGATACAGAGTGAAGCTCCCTCAACACTGTCCCGTCAAACACTCCCTGGGTCAGGTACAGGGTTAGATACAGAGTGAAGCTCCCTCAACACTGTCCCATCAAACACTCCCAGGGCAGGTACAGGGTTAGATACAGAGTGAAGCTCCCTCAACACTGTCCCATCAAACACTCCCAGG
Source organism: Heptranchias perlo (assembly GCF_035084215.1). Taxonomy (NCBI): domain Eukaryota; kingdom Metazoa; phylum Chordata; class Chondrichthyes; order Hexanchiformes; family Hexanchidae; genus Heptranchias; species Heptranchias perlo. The sequence continues at coordinate 61,694 of NW_027139721.1, read as the reverse complement.
GCAGGTACAGGGTTAGATACAGAGTAAAGCTCCCTCTGCACTGTCCCATCAAACAGTCCCAGGGCAGGTACAGGGTTAGATACAGAGTAAAGCTCCCTCTACACTGTCCCATCAAACACTCCCAGGGCAGGTACAGGGTTAGATACAGAGTAAAGCTCCCTCTACACTGTCCCATCAAACACTCCCAGGGCAGGTACAGGGTTAGATACAGAGTAAAGCTCCCTCTACACTGTCCCATCAAACACTCCCAGGGCAGGTACAGGGTTAGATACAGAGTAAAGCTCCCTCTACACTGTCCCATCAAACACTCCCAGGGGCAGGTACAGGGTTAGATACAGAGTAAAGCTCCCTCTACACTGTCCCATCAAACACTCCCAGGGGCAGGTACAGGGTTAGATACAGAGTAAAGCTCCCTCTACACTGTCCCATCAAACACTCCCAGGGCAGGTACAGGGTTAGATACAGAGTAAAGCTCCCTCAACACTGTCCCATCAAACACTCCCAGGGCAGGTACAGGGTTAGATACAGAGTAAAGCTCCCTCAACACTGTCCCATCAAACACTCCCAGGGCAGGTACAGGGTTAGATACAGAGTAAAGCTCCCTCAACACTGTCCCATCAAACACTCCCAGGGCAGGTACAGGGTTAGATACAGAGTAAAGCTCCCTCCACACTGTCCCGTCAAACACTCCCAGGGACAGGTACAGGGTTAGATACAGAGTAAAGCTCCCTCCACACTGTCCCGTCAAACACTCCCAGGGCAGGTACAGGGTTAGATACAGAGTAAAGCTCCCTCTACACTGTCCCATCAAACATTCCCAGGGCGGGTACAGGGTTAGATACAGAGTAAAGCTCCCTCTACACTGTCCCATCAAACACTGCCAGGGCAGGTACAGGGTTAGATACAGAGTAAAGCTCCCTCTACACTGTCCCATCAAACACTCCCAGGGCAGGTACAGGGTTAGATACAGAGTAAAGCTCCCTCTACACTGTCCCATCAAACATTCCCAGGGCGGGTACAGGGTTAGATACAGAGTAAAGCTCCCTCTACACTGTCCCATCAAACACTCCCAGGGCAGGTACAGGGTTAGATACAGAGTAAAGCTCCCTCTACACTGTCCCATCAAACACTCCCAGGGCAGGTACAGGGTTAGATACAGAGTAAAGCTCCCTCTACACTGTCCCATCAAACACTCCCAGGGCAGGTACAGGGTTAGATACAGAGTAAAGCTCCCTCTACACTGTCCCATCAAACACTCCCAGGGGCAGGTACAGGGTTAGATACAGAGTAAAGCTCCCTCTACACTGTCCCATCAAACACTCCCAGGGGCAGGTACAGGGTTAGATACAGAGTAAAGCTCCCTCTACACTGTCCCATCAAACACTCCCAGGGGCAGGTACAGGGTTAGATACAGAGTAAAGCTCCCTCAACACTATCCCATCAAACACTCCCAGGGCAGGTACAGGGTTAGATACAGAGTAAAGCTCCCTCAACACTGTCCCATCAAACACTCCCAGGGCAGGTACAGGGTTAGATACAGAGTAAAGCTCCCTCAACACTGTCCCATCAAACACTCCCAGGGCAGGTACAGGGTTAGATACAGAGTAAAGCTCCCTCCACACTGTCCCGTCAAACACTCCCAGGGACAGGTACAGGGTTAGATACAGAGTAAAGCTCCCTCCACACTGTCCCGTCAAACACTCCCAGGGCAGGTACAGGGTTAGATACAGAGTAAAGCTCCCTCTACACTGTCCCATCAAACATTCCCAGGGCGGGTACAGGGTTAGATACAGAGTAAAGCTCCCTCTACACTGTCCCATCAAACACTCCCAGGGCAGGTACAGGGTTAGATACAGAGTAAAGCTCCCTCTACACTGTCCCATCAAACACTCCCAGGGCAGGTACAGGGTTAGATACAGAGTAAAGCTCCCCCTACACTGTCCCATCAAACACTCCCAGGGCAGGTACAGGGTTAGATACAGAGTAAAGCTCCCTCTACACTGTCCCATCAAACACTGCCAGGGCAGGTACAGGGTTAGATACAGAGTAAAGCTCCCTCTACACTGTCCCATCAAACACTCCCAGGGCAGGTACAGGGTTAGATACAGAGTAAAGCTCCCCCTACACTGTCCCATCAAACACTCCCAGGGCAGGTACAGGGTTAGATACAGAGTAAAGCTCCCCCTACACTGTCCCATCAAACACTCCCAGGGCAGGTACAGGGTTAGATACAGAGTGAAGCTCCCTCTACACTGTCCCATCAAACACTCCCAGGGCAGGTACAGGGTTAGATACAGAGTAAAGCTCCCTCTACACTGTCCCATCAAACAATCCCAGGGCAGGTACAGGGTTAGATACAGAGTAAAGCTCCCTCTACACTGTCCCATCAAACACTCCCAGGGCAGGTACAGGGTTAGATACAGAGTAAAGCTCCCTCTACACTGTCCCATCAAACACTCCCAGGACAGGTACAGGGTTAGATACAGAGTAAAGCTCCCTCTACACTGTCCCATCAAACACTCCCAGGACAGGTACAGGGTTAGATACAGAGTAAAGCTCCCTCTACACTGTCCCATCAAACACTCCCAGGGCAGGTACAGGGTTAGATACAGAGTAAAGCTCCCTCTACACTGTCCCGTCAAACACTCCCAGGGCAGGGACAGGGTTAGATACAGAGTAAAGCTCCCTCTACACTGTTCCGTCAAACACTCCCAGGGCAGGTACAGGGTTAGATACAGAGTAAAGCTCCCTCCACACTGTCCCGTCAAACACTCCCAGGGCAGGTACAGGGTTAGATACAGAGTAAAGCTCCCTCTACACTGTTCCGTCAAACACTCCCAGGGCAGGTACAGGGTTAGATACAGAGTGAAGCTCCCTCTACACTGTCCCATCAAACACTCCCAGGGCAGGTACAGGGTTAGATACAGAGTAAAGCTCCCTCTACACTGTCCCATCAAACACTCCCAGGGCAGATACAGGGTTAGATACAGAGTAAAGCTCCCTCTACACTGTCCCATCAAACACTCCCAGGGGCAGGTACAGGGTTAGATACAGAGTAAAGCTCCCTCTACACTGTCCCATCAAACACTCCCAGGGCAGGTACAGGGTTAGATACAGAGTAAAGCTCCCTCTACACTGTCCCATCAAACACTCCCAGGGGCAGGTACAGGGTTAGATACAGAGTAAAGCTCCCTCTACACTGTCCCATCAAACACTCCCAGGGCAGGTACAGGGTTAGATACAGAGTAAAGCTCCCTCAACACTGTCCCATCAAACACTCCCAGGGCAGGTACAGGGTTAGATACAGAGTAAAGCTCCCTCAACACTGTCCGATCAAACACTCCCAGGGCAGGTACAGGGTTAGATACAGAGTAAAGCTCCCTCAACACTGTCCCATCAAACACTCCCAGGGCAGGTACAGGGTTAGATACAGAGTAAAGCTCCCTCCACACTGTCCCGTCAAACACTCCCAGGGACAGGTACAGGGTTAGATACAGAGTAAAGCTCCCTCCACACTGTCCCGTCAAACACTCCCAGGGCAGGTACAGGGTTAGATACAGAGTAAACCTCCCTCTACACTGTCCCATCAAACATTCCCAGGGCGGGTACAGGGTTAGATACAGAGTAAAGCTCCCTCTACACTGTCCCATCAAACACTCCCAGGGCAGGTACAGGGTTAGATACAGAGTAAAGCTCCCTCTACACTGTCCCATCAAACACTCCCAGGGCAGGTACAGGGTTAGATACAGAGTAAAGCTCCCCCTACACTGTCCCATCAAACACTCCCAGGGCAGGTACAGGGTTAGATACAGAGTAAAGCTCCCTCTACACTGTCCCATCAAACACTGCCAGGGCAGGTACAGGGTTAGATACAGAGTAAAGCTCCCTCTACACTGTCCCATCAAACACTCCCAGGGCAGGTACAGGGTTAGATACAGAGTAAAGCTCCCTCTACACTGTCCCATCAAACATTCCCAGGGCGGGTACAGGGTTAGATACAGAGTAAAGCTCCCTCTACACTGTCCCATCAAACACTCCCAGGGCAGGTACAGGGTTAGATACAGAGTAAAGCTCCCTCTACACTGTCCCATCAAACACTCCCAGGGCAGGTACAGGGTTAGATACAGAGTAAAGCTCCCCCTACACTGTCCCATCAAACACTCCCAGGGCAGGTACAGGGTTAGATACAGAGTAAAGCTCCCTCTACACTGTCCCATCAAACACTCCCAGGGCAGGTACAGGGTTAGATACAGAGTAAAGCTCCCCCTACACTGTCCCATCAAACACTCCCAGGGCAGGTACAGGGTTAGATACAGAGTGAAGCTCCCTCTACACTGTCCCATCAAACACTCCCAGGGCAGGTACAGGGTTAGATACAGAGTAAAGCTCCCTCTACACTGTCCCATCAAACACTCCCAGGGCAGGTACAGGGTTAGATACAGAGTAAAGCTCCCTCTACACTGTCCCATCAAACACTCCCAGGGCAGGTACAGGGTTAGATACAGAGTAAAGCTCCCTCTACACTGTCCCATCAAACACTCCCAGGACAGGTACAGGGTTAGATACAGAGTAAAGCTCCCTCTACACTGTCCCATCAAACACTCCCAGGACAGGTACAGGGTTAGATACAGAGTAAAGCTCCCTCTACACTGTCCCATCAAACACTCCCAGGGCAGGTACAGGGTTAGATACAGAGTAAAGCTCCCTCTACACTGTCCCGTCAAACACTCCCAGGGCAGGTACAGGGTTAGATACAGAGTAAAGCTCCCTCTACACTGTTCCGTCAAACACTCCCAGGGCAGGTACAGGGTTAGATACAGAGTGAAGCTCCCTCTACACTGTCCCGTCAAACACTCCCAGGGTCAGGTACAGGGTTAGATACAGAGTAAAGCTCCCTCTACACTGTCCCATCAAACACTCCCAGGGGCAGGTACAGGGTTAGATACAGAGTAAAGCTCCCTCTACACTGTCCCATCAAACACTCCCAGGGCAGGTACAGGGTTAGATACAGAGTAAAGCTCCCTCAACACTGTCCCATCAAACACTCCCAGGGCAGGTACAGGGTTAGATACAGAGTAAAGCTCCCTCAACACTGTCCCATCAAACACTCCCAGGGCAGGTACAGGGTTAGATACAGAGTAAAGCTCCCTCAACACTGTCCCATCAAACACTCCCAGGGCAGGTACAGGGTTAGATACAGAGTAAAGCTCCCTCCACACTGTCCCGTCAAACACTCCCAGGGACAGGTACAGGGTTAGATACAGAGTAAAGCTCCCTCCACACTGTCCCGTCAAACACTCCCAGGGCAGGTACAGGGTTAGATACAGAGTAAACCTCCCTCTACACTGTCCCATCAAACATTCCCAGGGTGGGTACAGGGTTAGATACAGAGTAAAGCTCCCGCTACACTGTCCCATCAAACACTCCCAGGGCAGGTACAGGGTTAGATACAGAGTAAAGCTCCCTCTACACTGTCCCATCAAACACTCCCAGGGCAGGTACAGGGTTAGATACAGAGTAAAGCTCCCCCTACACTGTCCCATCAAACACTCCCAGGGCAGGTACAGGGTTAGATACAGAGTAAAGCTCCCTCTGCACTGTCCCATCAAACACTGCCAGGGCAGGTACAGGGTTAGATACAGAGTAAAGCTCCCTCTACACTGTCCCATCAAACACTCCCAGGGCAGGTACAGGGTTAGATACAGAGTAAAGCTCCCTCTACACTGTCCCATCAAACATTCCCAGGGCGGGTACAGGGTTAGATACAGAGTAAAGCTCCCTCTACACTGTCCCATCAAACACTCCCAGGGCAGGTACAGGGTTAGATACAGAGTAAAGCTCCCTCTACACTGTCCCATCAAACACTCCCAGGGCAGGTACAAGGTTAGATACAGAGTAAAGCTCCCCCTACACTGTCCCATCAAACACTCCCAGGGCAGGTACAGGGTTAGATACAGAGTAAAGCTCCCTCTACACTGTCCCATCAAACACTCCCAGGGCAGGTACAGGGTTAGATACAGAGTAAAGCTCCCCCTACACTGTCCCATCAAACACTCCCAGGGCAGGTACAGGGTTAGATACAGAGTGAAGCTCCCTCTACACTGTCCCATCAAACACTCCCAGGGCAGGTACAGGGTTAGATACAGAGTAAAGCTCCCTCTACACTGTCCCATCAAACACTCCCAGGGCAGGTACAGGGTTAGATACAGAGTAAAGCTCCCTCTACACTGTCCCATCAAACACTCCCAGGGCAGGTACAGGGTTAGATACAGAGTAAAGCTCCCTCTACACTGTCCCATCAAACACTCCCAGGACAGGTACAGGGTTAGATACAGAGTAAAGCTCCCTCTACACTGTCCCATCAAACACTCCCAGGACAGGTACAGGGTTAGATACAGAGTAAAGCTCCCTCTACACTGTCCCATCAAACACTCCCAGGGCAGGTACAGGGTTAGATACAGAGTAAAGCTCCCTCTACACTGTCCCGTCAAACACTCCCAGGGCAGGTACAGGGTTAGATACAGAGTAAAGCTCCCTCTACACTGTTCCGTCAAACACTCCCAGGGCAGGTACAGGGTTAGATACAGAGTGAAGCTCCCTCTACACTGTCCCGTCAAACACTCCCAGGGTCAGGTACAGGGTTAGATACAGAGTAAAGCTCCCTCTACACTGTTCCGTCAAACACTCCCAGGGCAGGTACAGGGTTAGATACAGAGTAAAGCTCCCTCCACACTGTCCCGTCAAACACTCCCAGGGCAGGTACAGGGTTAGATACAGAGTAAAGCTCCCTCTACACTGTTCCGTCAAACACTCCCAGGGCAGGTACAGGGTTAGATACAGAGTGAAGCTCCCTCTACACTGTCCCATCAAACACTCCCAGGGCAGGTACAGGGTTAGATACAGAGTAAAGCTCCCTCTACACTGTCCCATCAAACACTCCCAGGGCAGGTACAGGGTTAGATACAGAGTAAAGCTCCCTCTACACTGTTCCGTCAAACACTCCCAGGGCAGGTACAGGGTTAGATACAGAGTAAAGCTCCCTCCACACTGTCCCGTCAAACACTCCCAGGGCAGGTACAGGGTTAGATACAGAGTAAAGCTCCCTCTACACTGTCCCATCAAACATTCCCAGGGCGGGTACAGGGTTAGATACAGAGTAAAGCTCCCTCTACACTGTCCCATCAAACACTCCCAGGGCAGGTACAGGGTTAGATACAGAGTAAAGCTCCCTCTACACTGTCCCATCAAACACTCCCAGGGCAGGTACAGGGTTAGATACAGAGTAAAGCTCCCCCTACACTGTCCCATCAAACACTCCCAGGGCAGGTACAGGGTTAGATACAGAGTAAAGCTCCCTCAACACTGTCCCATCAAACACTCCCAGGGCAGGTACAGGGTTAGATACAGAGTAAAGCTCCCTCTACACTGTCCCATCAAACACTCCCAGGGCAGGTACAGGGTTAGATACAGAGTAAAGCTCCCTCTACACTGTCCCATCAAACACTCCCAGGGCAGGTACAGGGTTAGATACAGAGTAAAGCTCCCTCAACAATGTCCCATCAAACACTCCCAGGGCAGGTACAGGGTTAGATACAGAGTAAAGCTCCCTCAACACTGTCCCATCAAACACTCCCAGGGCAGGTACAGGGTTAGATACAGAGTAAAGCTCCCTCAACACTGTCCCATCAAACACTCCCAGGGCAGGTACAGGGTTAGATACAGAGTAAAGCTCCCTCCACACTGTCCAGTCAAACACTCCCAGGGACAGGTACAGGGTTAGATACAGAGTAAAGCTCCCTCCACACTGTCCCGTCAAACACTCCCAGGGCAGGTACAGGGTTAGATACAGAGTAAAGCTCCCTCTACACTGTCCCATCAAACATTCCCAGGGCGGGTACAGAGTTAGATACAGAGTAAAGCTCCCTCTACACTGTCCCATCAAACACTCCCAGGGCAGGTACAGGGTTAGATACAGAGTAAAGCTCCCTCTACACTGTCCCATCAAACACTCCCAGGGCAGGTACAGGGTTAGATACAGAGTAAAGCTCCCCCTACACTGTCCCATCAAACACTCCCAGGGCAGGTACAGGGTTAGATACAGAGTAAAGCTCCCTCTACACTGTCCCATCAAACACTGCCAGGGCAGGTACAGGGTTAGATACAGAGTAAAGCTCCCTCTACACTGTCCCATCAAACACTCCCAGGGCAGGTACAGGGTTAGATACAGAGTAAAGCTCCCTCTACACTGTCCCATCAAACATTCCCAGGGCGGGTACAGGGTTAGATACAGAGTAAAGCTCCCTCTACACTGTCCCATCAAACACTCCCAGGGCAGGTACAGGGTTAGATACAGAGTAAAGCTCCCTCTACACTGTCCCATCAAACACTCCCAGGGCAGGTACAGGGTTAGATACAGAGTAAAGCTCCCCCTACACTGTCCCATCAAACACTCCCAGGGCAGGTACAGGGTTAGATACAGAGTAAAGCTCCCTCTACACTGTCCCATCAAACACTCCCAGGGCAGGTACAGGGTTAGATACAGAGTAAAGCTCCCCCTACACTGTCCCATCAAACACTCCCAGGGCAGGTACAGGGTTAGATACAGAGTGAAGCTCCCTCTACACTGTCCCATCAAACACTCCCAGGGCAGGTACAGGGTTAGATACAGAGTAAAGCTCCCTCTACACTGTCCCATCAAACACTCCCAGGGCAGGTACAGGGTTAGATACAGAGTAAAGCTCCCTCTACACTGTCCCATCAAACACTCCCAGGGCAGGTACAGGGTTAGATACAGAGTAAAGCTCCCTCTACACTGTCCCATCAAACACTCCCAGGACAGGTACAGGGTTAGATACAGAGTAAAGCTCCCTCTACACTGTCCCATCAAACACTCCCAGGACAGGTACAGGGTTAGATACAGAGTAAAGCTCCCTCTACACTGTCCCATCAAACACTCCCAGGGCAGGTACAGGGTTAGATACAGAGTAAAGCTCCCTCTACACTGTCCCGTCAAACACTCCCAGGGCAGGTACAGGGCTAGATACAGAGTAAAGCTCCCTCTACACTGTTCCGTCAAACACTCCCAGGGCAGGTACAGGGTTAGATACAGAGTGAAGCTCCCTCTACACTGTCCCGTCAAACACTCCCAGGGTCAGGTACAGGGTTAGATACAGAGTAAAGCTCCCTCTACACTGTTCCGTCAAACACTCCCAGGGCAGGTACAGGGTTAGATACAGAGTAAAGCTCCCTCCACACTGTCCCGTCAAACACTCCCAGGGCAGGTACAGGGTTAGATACAGAGTAAAGCTCCCTCTACACTGTTCCGTCAAACACTCCCAGGGCAGGTACAGGGTTAGATACAGAGTGAAGCTCCCTCTACACTGTCCCATCAAACACTCCCAGGGCAGGTACAGGGTTAGATACAGAGTAAAGCTCCCTCTACACTGTCCCATCAAACACTCCCAGGGCAGGTACAGGGTTAGATACAGAGTAAAGCTCCCTCTACACTGTTCCGTCAAACACTCCCAGGGCAGGTACAGGGTTAGATACAGAGTAAAGCTCCCTCCACACTGTCCCGTCAAACACTCCCAGGGCAGGTACAGGGTTAGATACAGAGTAAAGCTCCCTCTACACTGTCCCATCAAACACTCCCAGGGCAGGTACAGGGTTAGATACAGAGTAAAGCTCCCTCTACACTGTCCCATCAAACACTCCCAGGACAGGTACAGGGTTAGATACAGAGTAAAGCTCCCTCTACACTGTCCCATCAAACACTCCCAGGGCAGGTACAGGGTTAGATACAGAGTAAAGCTCCCTCAACACTGTCCCATCAAACACTCCCAGGGCAGGTACAGGGTTAGATACAGAGTAAAGCTCCCTCTACACTGTCCCATCAAACACTCCCAGGGCAGGTACAGGGTTAGATACAGAGTAAAGCTCCCTCTACACTGTCCCATCAAACACTCCCAGGGCAGGTACAGGGTTAGATACAGAGTAAAGCTCCCTCTACACTGTCCCATCAAACACTCCCAGGGCAGGTACAGGGTTAGATACAGAGTAAAGCTCCCTCTACACTGTCCCATCAAACACTCCCAGGGCAGGTACAGGGTTAGATACAGAGTAAAGCTCCCTCTACACTGTCCCATCAAACACTCCCAGGGCAGGTACAGGGTTAGATACAGAGTAAAGCTCCCTCTACACTGTCCCATCAAACACTCCCAGGGCAGGTACAGGGTTAGATACAGAGTAAAGCTCCCTCTACACTGTCCCATCAAACACTCCCAGGGTCAGGTACAGGGTTAGATACAGAGTAAAGCTCCCTCTGCACTGTCCCACCAAACACTCCCAGGGTCAGGTGCAGGGTGAGATACAGAGTAAAGCTCCCTCTACACTGTCCCATCAAACACTCCCAGGGCAGGTACATGGTTAGATACAGAGTAAAGCTCCCTCTACACTGTCCCATCAAACACTCCCAGGGCAGGTACAGGGTTAAATGCAGAGTAAAGCTCCCTCCACACTGTCAAACACTTACACTTCTATGTTCACACTTACACACTCACACACACACTCTCAAACTCACAAACTCACTCACACTCACAAAGTAACACACTCACACACAAACTAACACACAGACACACGCTCACACACACACTGACACACTCTGTTTTCAAATCCTCGTGTGTTAATGGGAAACTAACCGAATCCTCTTTTTTCAGGATCTGAGTGGTTCTGAACGTCCTCCGCGGAACTGGAAAGGGATTGGGATCGCTGTGCTGGTTATCAGCATCATCCTCTCCCTCGTCATTATCTCCATCGTCCTCCTGACTCCAGGTACCCGCTCCCACAACCAGCAATTACAGGCGACAGGGCACTGCCAGTGGGTAAACCCAGCCCCCTCGAGCCTGTTACACAGGAACAGGAGGAGGCCCATTCAGCCCCTCGAGCCTGTTGCACAGGAACAGGAGGAGGCCATTCAGCCCCCTCGAGCCTGTTGCACAGGAACAGGAGGAGACCCATTCAGCCCCCTCGAGCCTGTTACACAGGAACAGGAGGAGGCCATTCAGCCCCTCGAGCCTGTTACACAGGAACAGGAGGAGGCCATTCAGCCCCTCGAGCCTGTTGCACAGGAACAGGAGGAGGCCGTTCAGCCCCCTCGAGCCTGTTACACAGGAGCAGGAGGAGGCCATTCAGCCCCTCGAGCCTGTTACACAGGAACAGGAGGAGGCCATTCAGCCCCTCGAGCCTGTTACACAGGAACAGGAGGAGGCCATTCAGCCCCCTCGAGCCTCTTACACAGGAACAGGAGGAGGCCATTCAGCCCCCTCGAGCCTGTTACACAGGAACAGGAGGAGGCCCATTCAGCCCCTCGAGCCTGTTACACAGCAACAGGAGGAGGCCATTCAGCCCCCTCGAGCCTGTTGCACAGGAACAGGAGGAGGCCCATTCAGCCCCTCGAGCCTGTTACACAGGAACAGGAGGAGGCCCATTCAGCCCCTCGAGCCTGTTACACAGGAACAGGAGGAGGCCCATTCAGCCCCTCGAGCCTGTTACACAGGAACAGGAGGAGGCCCATTCAGCCCCTCGAGCCTGTTACACAGGAACAGGAGGAGGCCATTCAGCCCCTCGAGCCTGTTACACAGGAACAGGAGGAGGCCATTCAGCCCCCCTCGAGCCTGTTACACAGGAACAGGAGGAGGCCCATTCAGCCCCTCGAGCCTGTTACACAGGAACAGGAGGAGGCCGTCCAGCCCCTCGAGCCTGTTACACAGGAACAGGAGGAGGCCCATTCAGCCCCTCGAGCCTGTTACACAGGAACAGGAGGAGGCCGTCCAGCCCCTCGAGCCTGTTACACAGGAACAGGAGGGGGCCATTCAGCTCCTCTATTCTGTTCCGTTATTCAATCCAATCATGGTTGATCTGAACCTCAACTCCATTTACCTGCTCAAATCCCTCGATACCCAACAACAATCTCTCGATCTCAGTCTCGAAAGCTCCAATCGACCCTCAGAATCCACAGCCTTTTTGGGGGAGAAAGTTCCAGATTTCCACCACCCTTTGTGTGAGGAAGTGCTTCCTGATTTCGCTCCGAAATGGCCCGGCTGTAATTTTGACATTGTGCCCCCCCCCACTTTGTTCTGGATTCCCCCCACCAGAGTGGCACACCCCGGTGTGGGACTGAGCCCCAGAGGCACAGAGCAGGAAAGTTCCAGGCCCCGTCCCAGGCCTGTGCCGAGTTGGCCGTTATCCATCCACGAGGGCTGATTGGGCCACAGGATCCCTGGGTTTTTTTAAAATTTCGTTCACGGGATGTGGGCGTCGCTGGCGAGGCCGGCATTTATTGCCCACCCCTAATTGCCCTCGAGAAGGTGGTGGTGAGCCGCCTTCTTGAACCGCTGCAGTCCGTGTGGTGACGGTTCTCCCACAGTGCTGTTAGGAAGGGAGTTCCAGGATTTTGACCCAGCGACGATGAAGGAACGGCCGATATATTTCCAAGTCGGGATGGTGTGTGACTTGGAGGGGAACGTGCAGGTGGTGCTGTTCCCATGTGCCTGCTGCCCTTGTCCTTCTAGGTGGTAGAGGTCGCGGGTTTGGGAGGTGCTGTCGAAGAAGCCTGGGCGAGTTGCTGCAGTGCATCCTGTGGGTGGTCCACACTGCAGCCACAGTGCGCCGGTGGTGAAGGGAGTGAATGTTTAGGGTGGTGGATGGGGTGCCAATCAAGCGGGCTGCTTTGTCCTGGGTTGGGGGATAACCGCCCAATGGCACTCTGGAACTGCCCGTGAGTCAGTGAGGGTGGCAGGGACGGGATAAGCCTTGGCTGAGACGACCCCTCACCCTCAAAACGCATTCACTGTCTGCAAGGGTCAAACAAGGGTCAAACTGTGGCCAGCTGACATGTGTCTGTGTCTCCGTCTGACCTGCAGACGATGCAGTTCCGAACTCCAGGGGAAAACTGACATTGGAAGATCTCAGAGCCCAAGAATTCCAAGTGCATGATGCCAAGATTCAGTGGATAAACGGTGAGTGACGTAAACAGGCCCTTTATCTAAGTGTACAGTGTAAGGGCGTTTAACCCGTGCTGGGACAGTGTAGAGGGAGCTTTACTCTGTATCTAACCCTGTACCTGCCCTGGGAGTGTTTGATGGGACAGTGCAGAGGGAGCTTTACTCTGTATCTAACCCTGTACCTGCCCTGGGAGTGTTTGATGGGACAGTGTAGAGGGAGCTTTACTCTGTATCTAACCCTGTACCTGCCCTGGGAGTGTTTGATGGGACAGTGTAGAGGGAGCTTTACTCTGTATCTAACCCTGTACCTGCCCTGGGAGTGTTTGATGGGACAGTGTAGAGGGAGCTTTACTCTGTATCTAACCCTGTACCTGCCCTGGGAGTGTTTGACGGGACAGTGTAGAGGGAGCTTTACTCTGTATCTAACCCTGTACCTGCCCTGGGAGTGTTTGATGGGACAGTGTAGAGGGAGCTTTACTCTGTATCTAACCCTGTACCTGCCCTGGGAGTGTTTGATGGGACAGTGTAGAGGGAGCTTTACTCTGTATCTAACCCTGTACCTGCGCTGGGAGTGTTTGATGGGACAGTGTAGAGGGAGCTTTACTCTGTATCTAACCCTGCACCTGCCCTGGGAGTGTTTGACGGGACAGTGTAGAGGGAGCTTTACTCTGTATCTAACCCTGTACCTGCCCTGGGAGTGTTTGACGGGACAGTGTAGAGGGAGCTTTACTCTGTATCTAACCCTGTACCTGTCCTGGGAGTGTTTGATGGGACAGTGTAGAGGGAGCTTTACTCTGTATCTAACCCTGTACCTGACCCTGGGAGTGTTTGATGGGACAGTGTAGAGGGAGCTTTACTCTGTATCTAACCCTGTACCTGCCCTGGGAGTGTTTGATGGGACAGTGTAGAGGGAGCTTTACTCTGTATCTAACCCTGTACCTGCGCTGGGAGTGTTTGATGGGACAGTGTAGAGGGAGCTTTACTCTGTATCTAACCCTGCACCTGCCCTGGGAGTGTTTGACGGGACAGTGTAGAGGGAGCTTTACTCTGTATCTAACCCTGTACCTGACCCTGGGAGTGTTTGATGGGACAGTGTAGAGGGAGCTTTACTCTGTATCTAACCCTGTACCTGCCCTGGGAGTGTTTGACGGGACAGTGTAGAGGGAGCTTTACTCTGTATCTAACCCTGTACCTGTCCTGGGAGTGTTTGATGGGACAGTGTAGAGGGAGCTTTACTCTGTATCTAACCCTGTACCTGACCCTGGGAGTGTTTGATGGGACAGTGTAGAGGGAGCTTTACTCTGTATCTAACCCTGTACCTGCCCTGGGAGTGTTTGATGGGACAGTGTAGAGGGAGCTTTACTCTGTACCTAACCCTGTACCTGACCCTGGGAGTGTTTGATGGGACAGTGCAGAGGGAGCTTTACTCTGTATCTAACCCTGTACCTGCCCTGGGAGTGTTTGATGGGACAGTGTAGAGGGAGCTTTACTCTGTATCTAACCCTGTACCTGCCCTGGGAGTGTTTGATGGGACAGTGTAGAGGGAGCTTTACTCTGTATCTAACCCTGTACCTGCCCTGGGAGTGTTTGATGGGACAGTGTAGAGGGAGCTTTACTCTGTATCTAACCCTGTAACTGCCCTGGGAGTGTTTGATGGGACAGTGTAGAGGGAGCTTTACTCTGTATCTAACCCGGGCTGTACCTGCCCTGGGAGTGTTTGATGGGACAGTGTAGAGGGAGCTTTACTCTCTGTCTAACCCTGTACCTGCCCTGGGAGTGTTTGATGGGACAGTGTAGAGGGAGCTTTACTCTGTATCTAACCCTGTACCTGCCCTGGAAGTGTTTGATGGGACAGTGCGGAGGGAGCTTTGCTCTGTATCTAACCCTGTACCTGCCCTGGGAGTGTTTGATGGGACAGTGTGGAGGGAGCTTTACTCTGTATCTAACCCTGCACCTGCCCTGGGAGTGTTTGACGGGACAGTGTAGAGGGAGCTTTACTCTGTATCTAACCCTGTACCTGCCCTGGGAGTGTTTGACGGGACAGTGTAGAGGGAGCTTTACTCTGTATCTAACCATGTACCTGCCCTGGGAGTGTTTGATGGGACAGTGTAGAGGGAGCTTTACTCTGTATCTAACCCTGTACCTGCCCTGGGAGTGTTTGACGGGACAGTGTAGAGGGAGCTTTACTCTGTATCTAACCCTGTACCTGTCCTGGGAGTGTTTGATGGGACAGTGTAGAGGGAGCTTTACTCTCTATCTAACCCTGTACCTGACCCTGGGAGTGTTTGATGGGACAGTGTAGAGGGAGCTTTACTCTGTATCTAACCCTGTACCTGACCCTGGGAGTGTTTGATGGGACAGTGCAGAGGGAGCTTTACTCTGTATCTAACCCTGTACCTGCCCTGGGAGTGTTTGATGGGACAGTGTAGAGGGAGCTTTACTCTGTATCTAACCCTGTACCTGCCCTGGGAGTGTTTGATGGGACAGTGTAGAGGGAGCTTTACTCTGTATCTAACCCTGTACCTGCCCTGGGAATGTTTGATGGGACAGTGTAGAGGGAGCTTTACTCTGTATCTAACCCTCTACCTACCCTGGGAGTGTTTGATGGGACAGTGTCGAGGGAGCTTTACTCTGTATCTCACCCTGTACCTGCCCTGGGAGTGATTGATGGGACAGTGTAGAGGGAGCTTTACTCTGTATCTAACCCTGTACCTGCCCTGGGAGTGTTTGATGGGACAGTGTCGAGGGAGCTTTACTCTGTATCTAACCCTGTACCTGCCCTGGGAGCATTTGATGGGACAGTGTAGAGGGAGCTTTACTCTGTATCTAACCCTGTACCTGCCCTGGGAGTGTTTGATGGGACAGTGTAGAGGGAGCTTTACTCTGTGTCTAACCCTGTACCTGCCCTGGGATTGTTTGATGGGACAGTGTCGAGGGAGCTTTACTCTGTATCTAACCCTGTACCTGCCCTGGAAGTGTTTGATGGGACAGTGCGGAGGGAGCTTTGCTCTGTATCTAACCCTGTACCTGCCCTGGGAGTGTTTGATGGGACAGTGTGGAGGGAGCTTTACTCTGTATCTAACCATGTACCTGCCCTGGGAGTGTTTGATGGGACAGTGTAGAGGGAGCTTTACTCTGTATCTAACCCTGTACCTGCCCTGGGAGTGTTTGACGGGACAGTGTAGAGGGAGCTTTACTCTGTATCTAACCCTGTACCTGCCCTGGGAGTGTTTGATGGGACAGTGTAGAGGGAGCTTTACTCTGTATCTAACCCTGTACCTGCCCTGGGAGTGTTTGATGGGACAGTGTAGAGGGAGCTTTACTCTGTATCTAACCCTGTACCTGCCCTGGGAGTGTTCGATGGGACAGTGTAGAGGGAGCTTTACTCTGTATCTAACCCTGTACCTGCCCTGGGAGTGTTCGATGGGCAGTGTAGAGGGAGTTTTACTCTGTATCTAACCCTGTACCTGCCCTGGGAGTGTTTGATGGGACAGTGTAGAGGGAGCTTTACTCTGTATCTAACCCTGTACCTGCCCTGGGAGTGTTTGATGGGACAGTGTAGAGGGAGCTTTACTCTGTATCTCACCCTGTACCTGCCCTGGGAGTGTTAGATGGGACAGTGTAGAGGGAGCTTTACTCTGTATCTAACCCTGTACCTGCCCTGGGAGTGTTTGACGGGACAGTGTGGAGGGAGCTTTACTCTGTATCTCACCCTGTACCTGCCCTGGGAGTGTTTGATGGGACAGTGTAGAGGGAGCTTTACTCTGTATCTAACCCTGTACCTGCCCTGGGAGTGTTTGATGGGACAGTGCAGAGGGAGCTTTACTCTGTATCTAACCCTGTACCTGCCCTGGAAGTGTTTGATGGGACAGTGCGGAGGGAGCTTTGCTCTGTATCTAACCCTGTACCTGCCCTGGGAGTGTTTGATGGGACAGTGTGGAGGGAGCTTTACTCTGTATCTAACCCTGCACCTGCCCTGGGAGTGTTTGACGGGACAGTGTAGAGGGAGCTTTACTCTGTATCTAACCCTGTACCTGCCCTGGGAGTGTTTGACGGGACAGTGTAGAGGGAGCTTTACTCTGTATCTAACCATGTACCTGCCCTGGGAGTGTTTGATGGGACAGTGTAGAGGGAGCTTTACTCTGTATCTAACCCTGTACCTGCCCTGGGAGTGTTTGACGGGACAGTGTAGAGGGAGCTTTACTCTGTATCTAACCCTGTACCTGCCCTGGGAGTGTTTGATGGGACAGTGTAGAGGGAGCTTTACTCTGTATCTAACCCTGTACCTGTCCTGGGAGTGTTTGATGGGACAGTGTAGAGGGAGCTTTACTCTCTATCTAACCCTGTACCTGACCCTGGGAGTGTTTGATGGGACAGTGTAGAGGGAGCTTTACTCTGTATCTAACCCTGTACCTGACCCTGGGAGTGTTTGATGGGACAGTGCAGAGGGAGCTTTACTCTGTATCTAACCCTGTACCTGCCCTGGGAGTGTTTGATGGGACAGTGTAGAGGGAGCTTTACTCTGTATCTAACCCTGTACCTGCCCTGGGAGTGTTTGATGGGACAGTGTAGAGGGAGCTTTACTCTGTATCTAACCCTGTACCTGCCCTGGGAATGTTTGATGGGACAGTGTAGAGGGAGCTTTACTCTGTATCTAACCCTCTACCTACCCTGGGAGTGTTTGATGGGACAGTGTCGAGGGAGCTTTACTCTGTATCTCACCCTGTACCTGCCCTGGGAGTGATTGATGGGACAGTGTAGAGGGAGCTTTACTCTGTATCTAACCCTGTACCTGCCCTGGGAGTGTTTGATGGGACAGTGTCGAGGGAGCTTTACTCTGTATCTAACCCTGTACCTGCCCTGGGAGTGTTTGACAGGACAGTGTAGAGGGAGCTTTACTCTGTATCTAACCCTGTACCTGCCCTGGGAGCATTTGATGGGACAGTGTAGAGGGAGCTTTACTCTGTATCTAACCCTGTACCTGCCCTGGGAGTGTTTGATGGGACAGTGTAGAGGGAGCTTTACTCTGTGTCTAACCCTGTACCTGCCCTGGGATTGTTTGATGGGACAGTGTCGAGGGAGCTTTACTCTGTATCTAACCCTGTACCTGCCCTGGGAGCATTTGATGGGACAGTGTAGAGGGAGCTTTACTCTGTATCTAACCCTGTACCTGCCCTGGGAGTGTTTGATGGGACAGTGTAGAGGGAGCTTTACTCTGTGTCTAACCCTGTACCTGCCCTGGGATTCTTTGATGGGACAGTGTCGAGGGAGCTTTACTCTGTATCTAACCCTGTACCTGCCCTGGAAGTGTTTGATGGGACAGTGCGGAGGGAGCTTTGCTCTGTATCTAACCCTGTACCTGCCCTGGGAGCATTTGATGGGACAGTGTAGAGGGAGCTTTACTCTGTATCTAACCCTGTACCTGCCCTGGGAGTGTTTGATGGGACAGTGTAGAGGGAGCTTTACTCTGTGTCTAACCCTGTACCTGCCCTGGGATTGTTTGATGGGACAGTGTCGAGGGAGCTTTACTCTGTATCTAACCCTGTACCTGCCCTGGAAGTGTTTGATGGGACAGTGCGGAGGGAGCTTTGCTCTGTATCTAACCCTGTACCTGCCCTGGGAGTGTTTGATGGGACAGTGTGGAGGGAGCTTTACTCTGTATCTAACCATGTACCTGCCCTGGGAGTGTTTGATGGGACAGTGTAGAGGGAGCTTTACTCTGTATCTAACCCTGTACCTGCCCTGGGAGTGTTTGACGGGACAGTGTAGAGGGAGCTTTACTCTGTATCTAACCCTGTACCTGCCCTGGGAGTGTTTGATGGGACAGTGTAGAGGGAGCTTTACTCTGTATCTAACCCTGTACCTGCCCTGGGAGTGTTTGATGGGACAGTGTAGAGGGAGCTTTACTCTGTATCTAACCCTGTACCTGCCCTGGGAGTGTTCGATGGGACAGTGTAGAGGGAGCTTTACTCTGTATCTAACCCTGTACCTGCCCTGGGAGTGTTCGATGGGCAGTGTAGAGGGAGTTTTACTCTGTATCTAACCCTGTACCTGCCCTGGGAGTGTTTGATGGGACAGTGTAGAGGGAGCTTTACTCTGTATCTAACCCTGTACCTGCCCTGGGAGTGTTTGATGGGACAGTGTAGAGGGAGCTTTACTCTGTATCTCACCCTGTACCTGCCCTGGGAGTGTTAGATGGGACAGTGTAGAGGGAGCTTTACTCTGTATCTAACCCTGTACCTGCCCTGGGAGTGTTTGACGGGACAGTGTGGAGGGAGCTTTACTCTGTATCTCACCCTGTACCTGCCCTGGGAGTGTTTGATGGGACAGTGTAGAGGGAGCTTTACTCTGTATCTAACCCTGTACCTGCCCTGGGAGTGTTTGATGGGACAGTGCAGAGGGAGCTTTACTCTGTATCTAACCCTGTACCTGCCCTGGGAGTGTTTGATGGGACAGTGTAGAGGGAGCTTTACTCTGTATCTAACCCTGTACCTGCCCTGGGAGTGTTTGATGGGACAGTGTAGAGGGAGCTTTACTCTGTATCTCACCCTGTACCTGCCCTGGGAGTGTTTGATGGGACAGTGTAGAGGGAGCTTTACTCTGTATCTCACCCTGTACCTGCCCCTGGGAGTGTTTGATGGGACAGTGTAGAGGGAGCTTTACTCTGTATCTAACCCTGTACCTGCCCTGGGAGTGTTTGATGGGACAGTGTAGAGGGAGCTTTACTCTGTATCTCACCCTGTACCTGCCCCTGGGAGTGTTTGATGGGACAGTGTAGAGGGAGCTTTACTCTGTATCTAACCCTGTACCTGCCCTGGGAGTGTTTGATGGGACAGTGTAGAGGGAGCTTTACTCTGTATCTAACCCTGTACCTGCCCCTGGGAGTGTTTGATGGGACAGTGTCGAGGGAGCTTTACTCTGTATCTCACCCTGTACCTGCCCCTGGGAGTGTTTGATGGGACAGTGTAGAGGGAGCTTTACTCTGTATCTCACCCTGTACCTGCCCCTGGGAGTGTTTGATGGGACAGTGTAGAGGGAGCTTTACTCTGTATCTAACCCTGTACCTGCCCTGGGAGTGTTTGATGGGACAGTGTAGAGGGAGCTTTACTCTGTATCTCACCCTGTACCTGCCCCTGGGAGTGTTTGATGGGACAGTGTAGAGGGAGCTTTACTCTGTATCTAACCCTGTACCTGCCCTGGGAGTGTTTGACGGGACAGTGTAGAGGGAGCTTTACTCTGTATCTAACCCTGTACCTGCCCCTGGGAGTGTTAGATGGGACAGTGTAGAGGGAGCTTTACTCTGTATCTAACCCTGTACCTGCCCCTGGGAGTGTTTGATGGGACAGTGTAGAGGGAGCTTTACTCTGTATCTAACCCTGTACCTGCCCTGGGAGTGTTTGATGGGACAGTGTAGAGGGAGCTTTACTCTGTATCTAACCCTGTACCTGCCCCTGGGAGTGTTTGATGGGACAGTGTAGAGGGAGCTTTACTCTGTATCTAACCCTGTACCTGCCCTGGGAGTGTTAGATGGGACAGTGTAGAGGGAGCTTTACTCTGTATCTAACCCTGTACCTGCCCTGGGAGTGTTAGATGGGACAGTGTAGAGGGAGCTTTACTCTGTATCTAACCCTGTACCTGCCCTGGGAGTGTTTGATGGGACAGTGTAGAGGGAGCTTTACTCTGTATCTAACCCTGTACCTGCCCTGGGAGTGTTAGATGGGACAGTGTAGAGGGAGCTTTACTCTGTATCTAACCCTGTACCTGCCCTGGGAGTGTTTGATGGGACAGTGTAGAGGGAGCTTTACTCTGTATCTAACCCTGTACCTGCCCTGGGAGTGTTAGATGGGACAGTGTAGAGGGAGCTTTACTCTGTATCTAACCCTGTACCTGCCCTGGGAGTGTTAGATGGGACAGTGTAGAGGGAGCTTTACTCTGTATCTAACCCGGTTTGATATTTGATATTTGTGGAAGTGACTCCCATTGCCCTGTATCCACGTCCCTCACTAAGTAAAGACACGGACATCCCTCTGGGACCGAGGCTGAGTCGTGTGAGTCAGGTCAAAGTATCGATACAGTAACTGACCTGGTCCCACCGTCCACCTCCACAGATGATGCGGTCATCCTTCGGACCAGGGAAGGTCACGTGATCAAACAGAACGTCATAACAAAGGAGACCGTCACACTGCTGGAGAGCAGCACTTTTGTGAGTAACCATCCTGAGTCAGGCCGTTACTCTCCACCCCTGCCTCAGCTCATCTGCTGCTGAAACTCTCGTCCGTGCCTCTGTCCCCTCCAGACTCGACTATCCCAACGCTCTCCTGGCCGGCCTCCCATCTTCCACCCTCCGTAAACTCCAGCTCATCCAAAACTCTGCTGCCCCCCGTATCCTAACTCGCACCGCGTCCCGTTCACCCATCACCCCCTGTGCTCGCTGACCTACATCGGCTCCCGGTCCGGGAACGCCTCGTTTTTAAAATTCTCCATCTTCCTGTTCAAATCCCTCCATGGCCCTCCCCCCTCCCAATCTCTGTAACCTCCTCCAGCCCCTACGACCCTCCCAAATCTCTGCACTCCTCAAATTCTGGCCTCTTGTCCATCCCCCCGATTTCCATCGCTCCCACCATTGGCGGCCGTGCCTTCAGCTACCTGGGCCCTAAGCTCTGGAATTCCCTCCCTAAATCTCTCCACCTCTCTCTCCTCCTTTAAGACGTTCCTTAAAACCCACCTCTTTGACCGAGCTTTCGGTCACCTGTCCCTAATATCTCCTTATGTGGCTCGGTGTCAAATTTTGTCTGATTTACGCTTCTCCGAAGCTTCTGGGGATGTTTTGATCTCCCCTCCCATCTGTCGCCCACTCACCCCCTCCCACCTGTACCCCATTCACTTCCCCTCCCACCTGTACCCCATTCATCCCCTCCCACCTGTCCCCCATTCACCCCCTCCCACCTGTACCCCATTCACTCCCCCTCCCATCTGTAGCCCACTCACCCCCTCCCACCTGTACCCCATTCACTTCCCCTCCCACCTGTACCCCATTCACCCCCTCCCACCTGTACCCCATTCACCCCCTCCCACCTGTACCCCATTCAACCCCTCCCACCTGTACCCCATTCAACCCCTCCCACCTGTACCCCATTCACCCCACTCCCACCTGTACCCCATTCACTTCCCCTCCCACCTGTACCCCATTCACCCCCTCCCACCTGTACCCCATTCAACCCTTCCCACCTGTACCCCATTCAACCCCTCCCACCTGTACCCCATTCACCCCACTCCCACCTGTACCCCATTCACTCCCCCTCCCACCTGTACCCCATTCACCCCCTCCCACCTGTACCCCATTCACTTCCCCTCCCACCTGTACCGCATTCACTCCCCCTCCCACCTGTACCCCATTCACTCCCCCTCTCACCTGTACCCCATTCACCCCTCCCACCTGTACCCCATTCACCCCACTCCCACCTGTACCCCATTCACTTCCCCTCCCACCTGTACCCCATTCACTCCCCCTCCCACCTGTACCCCATTCACCACCTCCCACCTGTACCCCATTCACTACCCCTCCCACCTGTACCCCATTCACCCCTCCCACCTGTACCCCATTCACCTCTCCCACCTGTACCCCATTCACCCCCTCCCACCTGTACCCCATTCACCCGTCTCCCACCTGTACCCCATTCACCCCCTCCCACCTGTACCCCATTCACCCGTCTCCCACCTGTACCCCATTCACTCCACCGCCCACCTGTACCCCATTCACCCCCTCCCACCTGTACCCCATTCACCCCCTCCCACCTGTACCCCATTCACCCCACTCCCACCTCTACCCCATTCACCCCCTCCCACCTGTACCCCATTCACCCCACTCCCACCTGTACCCCATTCACCCCACTCCCACCTCTACCCCATTCACCCCCTCCCACCTGTACCCCATTCACCCGTCTCCCACCTGTACCCCATTCACTCCACCGCCCACCTGTACCCCATTCACCCCCTCCCACCTGTACCCCATTCACCCCCTCCCACCTGTACCCCATTCACCCCACTCCCACCTCTACCCCATTCACCCCCTCCCACCTGTACCCCATTCACCCCACTCCCACCTGTACCCAATTCACCCCACTCCCACCTCTACCCCATTCACCCCCTCCCACCTGTACCCCATTCAACCCCTCCCACCTGTACCCCATTCAACCCCTCCCACCTGTACCCCATTCACCCCACTCCCACCTGTACCCCATTCACTTCCCCTCCCACCTGTACCCCATTCACCCCCTCCCACCTGTACCCCATTCAACCCTTCCCACCTGTACCCCATTCAACCCCTCCCACCTGTACCCCATTCACCCCACTCCCACCTGTACCCCATTCACTCCCCCTCCCACCTGTACCCCATTCACCCCCTCCCACCTGTACCCCATTCACTTCCCCTCCCACCTGTACCGCATTCACTCCCCCTCCCACCTGTACCCCATTCACTCCCCCTCTCACCTGTACCCCATTCACCCCTCCCACCTGTACCCCATTCACCCCACTCCCACCTGTACCCCATTCACTTCCCCTCCCACCTGTACCCCATTCACTCCCCCTCCCACCTGTACCCCATTCACCCCCTCCCACCTGTACCCCATTCACTACCCCTCCCACCTGTACCCCATTCACCCCTCCCACCTGTACCCCATTCACCTCTCCCACCTGTACCCCATTCACCCGTCTCCCACCTGTACCCCATTCACTCCACCGCCCACCTGTACCCCATTCACCCCCTCCCACCTGTACCCCATTCACCCCCTCCCACCTGTACCCCATTCACCCCACTCCCACCTCTACCCCATTCACCCCCTCCCACCTGTACCCCATTCACCCCACTCCCACCTGTACCCCATTCACCCCACTCCCACCTGTACCCCATTCACCCCCTCCCACCTATACCCCATTCACCCCACTCCCACCTCTACCCCATTCACCCCCTCCCACCTGTACCCCATTCACTTCCCCTCCCACCTGTACCCCATTCACTCCCCCTCCCACCTGTACCCCATTCACCCCCTCCCACCTGTACCCCATTCACCCCACTCCCACCTGTACCCCATTCACCCACTCCCACCTGTACCCCATTCACCCCCTCCCACCTGTACCCCATTCACCCCACTCCCACCTGTACCCCATTCACCCCCTCCCACCTGTACCCCATTCACTCCATCTCCCACCTGTACCCCATTATCTCTGAGCCAGTGAGAGGGGGGGAATGAATTGTGTTTTATTGACGGTGAATTTTGGGGTGCTCTTTAAACAGAAGGAGCTCCCCTGGATTCCCCGCCCCTTTAATGATGTTTGTAACCTCCGTTTGCCAGTGTGTCTGAGCTGAGCCCCCGTTTATCCCTCCAGGTCACTCAGAAAGCGACAAGATACCAGGTCTCCCCGGACCTCAACTATGTGCTCCTGGCTTACAACGTCACCCAGGTAAGGGCTCCCGGAAGGCAGGTGTGTGAGAGAAATACCTGAACAGGTCACCTTTCAATCAATGGCATGTCGGTGGGTCATCGCACTGGGCAGTCCGTGGGTCATCGCACTGGGCAGTCCGTGGGTCATCGCACTGGGCAATCTGTGGGTCATCGCACTGGGCAATCTGTGGGTCAACTCACTGGGCAGTCTGTCGGTCATCTCACTGGGCAGTCGTGGGTCATCGCACTGGGCAGTCGGTGGGTCATCTCACTGGGCAGTCCGTGGGTCATCGCACTGGGCAGTCCGTGGGTCATCGCACTGGGCAGTCGGTGGGTCATCGCACTGGGCAGTCCGTGGGTCATCGCACTGGGCAATCTGTGGGTCATCTCACTGGGCAGTCTGTGGGTCATCGCACTGGGCAGTCGGTGGGTCATCGCACTGGGCAGTCGGTGGGTCATCGCACTGGGCAGTCGGTGGGTCATCTCACTGGGCAGTCAGTGGGTCATCGCACTGGGCATTCCGTGGGTCATCGCACTGGGCAGTCCGTGGGTCATCTCACTGGGCAGTCGGTGGGTCATCGCACTGGGCAGTCGGTGGGTCATCTCACTGGGCAGTCTGTGGGTCATCGCACTGGGCAGTCCGTGGGTCATCGCACTGGGTAGTCCGTGGGTCATCTCACTGGGCAGTCCGTGGGTCATCGCACTGGGCAGTCCGTGGGTCATCGCACTGCGCAGTCCGTGGGTCATCTCACTGCGCAGTCCGTGGGTCATCGCACTGGGCAGTCCGTGGGTCATCGCACTGGGCAGTCGGTGGGTCATCGCACTGGGCAGTCCGTGGGTCATCGCACTGGGCAATCTGTGGGTCATCTCACTGGGCAGTCTGTGGGTCATCTCACTGGGCAGTCTGTGGGTCATCGCACTGGGCAGTCGGTGGGTCATCTCACTGGGCAGTCTGTGGGTCATCTCACTGGGCAGTCTGTGGGTCATCGCACTGGGCAGTCTGTAGGTCATCGCACTGGGCAGTCTGTGGGTCATATCACTGGGCAGCCTGTGGGTCATCGCACTGGGCAGTCCGTGGGTCATCGCACTGGGCAGTCCGTGGGTCATCTCACTGGGCAGTCCGTGGGTCATCTCACTGGGCAGTCCGTGGGTCATCGCACTGGGCAGTCCGTGGGTCATCTCACTGGGCAGTCTGTGGGTCATCTCACTGGGCAGTCGGTGGGTCATCGCACTGGGCAGTCCGTGGGTCATCGCACTGGGCAATCTGTGGGTCAACTCACTGGGCAGTCTGTGGGTCATCGCACTGGGCAGTCTGTAGGTCATCGCACTGGGCAGTCCGTGGGTCATCGCACTGGGTAGTCCGTGGGTCATCTCACTGGGCAGTCCGTGGGTCATCTCACTGGGCAGTCCGTGGGTCATCGCACTGGGCAGTCCGTGGGTCATCTCACTGGGCAGTCCGTGGGTCATCGCACTGGGCAGTCCGTGGGTCATCGCACTGGGCAGTCCGTGGGTCATCGCACTGGGCAGTCGGTGGGTCATCGCACTGGGCAGTCTGTGGGTCATCTCACTGGGCAGTCTTTGGTCATCGCACTGGGCAGTCCGTGGGTCATCGCACTGGGCAGTCCGTGGGTCATCTCACTGGGCAGTCGGTGGGTCATGTCACTGGGCAGTCCGTAGGTCATCGCACTGGGCAGTCTGTGGGTCATCTCACTGGGCAGTCTGTGGGTCATCGCACTGGGCAGTCGGTGGGTCATCGCACTGGGCAGTCGGTGGGTCATCGCACTGGGCAGTCGGTGGGTCATCTCACTGGGCAGTCAGTGGGTCATCGCACTGGGCATTCCGTGGGTCATCGCACTGGGCAGTCCGTGGGTCATCTCACTGGGCAGTCGGTGGGTCATCGCACTGGGCAGTCGGTGGGTCATCTCACTGGGCAGTCCGTGGGTCATCTCACTGGGCAGTCCGTGGGTCATCGCACTGGGCAGTCCGTGGGTCATCGCACTGCGCAGTCCGTGGGTCATCTCACTGCGCAGTCCGTGGGTCATCGCACTGGGCAGTCCGTGGGTCATCGCACTGGGCAGTCCGTGGGTCATCGCACTGGGCAGTCGGTGGGTCATCGCACTGGGCAGTCCGTGGGTCATCGCACTGGGCAGTCCGTGAGTCATCACACTGGGCAGTCCGTGGGTCATCTCACTGGGCAGTCGGTGGGTCATCGCACTGGGCAGTCCGTCGGTCATCTCACTGGGCAGTCCGTGGGTCATCGCACTGGGCAGTCCGTGGGTCATCTCACTGGGCAGTCGGTGGGTCATGTCACTGGGCAGTCCGTAGGTCATCGCACTGGGCAGTCCGTGGGTCATCTCACTGGGCAGTCTGTGGGTCATCGCACTCGGCAGTCCGTGGGTCATCTCACTGGGCAGTCTGTGGGTCATCGCACTGGGCAGTCTGTGGGTCATCGCACTGGGCAGTCTGTGGGTCATCGCACTGGGCAGTCGGTGGGTCATCGCACTGGGCAGTCCGTGGGTCATCTCACTGGGCAGTCTGTAGGTCATCGCACTGGGCAGTCGTGGGTCATCGCACTGGGCAGTCCGTGGGTCATCTCACTGGGCAGTCCGTGGGTCATCTCACTGGGCAGTCTGTAGGTCATCGCACTGGGCAGTCCGTGGGTCATCGCACTGGGCAGTCGGTGGGTCATCTCACTGGGCAGTCCGTGGGTCATCTCACTGGGCAGTCCGTGGGTCATCTCACTGGGCAGTCCGTGGGTCATCACACTGGGCAGTCTGTGGGCCATCTCACTGAGCAGTCCGTGAGTCTAACCCGGGCTGTACCTGGCCTGGAAGTGTTTGATGGGACAGTGTAGAGGGAGCTTTACTCTGTATCTAACCCTGTACCTGCCCTGGGAGTGTTTGATGGGACAGTGTAGAGGGAGCTTTACTCTGTATCTAACCCTGTACCTGCCCTGGGAGTGTTTGATGGGACAGTGTAGAGGGAGCTTTACTCTGTATCTAACCCTGTTCCTGCCCTGGGAGTGTTTGACGGGACAGTGTAGAGGGAGCTTTACTCTGTATCTAACCCTGTACCTGCCCTGGGAGTATTCGATGGGACAGTGTAGAGGGAGCTTTACTCTGTATCTAACCCTGTACCTGCCCTGGGAGTGTTTGATGGGACAGTGTAGAGGGAGCTTTACTCTGTATCTTACCCTGTACCTGCCCTGGGAGTATTCGATGGGACAGTGTAGAGGGAGCTTTACTCTGTATCTAACCCTGTACCTGCCCTGGGAGTGTTTGATGGGACAGTGTAGAGGGAGCTTTACTCTGTATCTAACCCTGTACCTGCCCTGGGAGTGTTTGATGGGACAGTGTAGAGGGAGCTTTACTCTGTATCTAACCCTGTACCTGCCCCGGGAGTGTTTGACGGGGACACTTGGAGAGGGGGTGAGGGGGCCGTTGGACGCACAGGGCCTCACACGTATTGAAGTCCTTCACACAGACTGAGCCGAACACTGAACACTGGATTGAACCGTTTTTAAACGGAGTGAATTTTTCCATCGATTCCGACCAGCAGCTCACTCCATCCGAAAATCTGCGACTCAGCAGAAAATATTAAAAAGTCAGCCTGTGTGTGGAATAATGGAGGGAGAGAGTTCTGGAATCTTGTGCTGACGGCAGCACTGCATGAAAGAAGAAAAATCGCTTTGATTTTCTTGGCAGATCAGCAGCAATTGTTGCCGGTTAATTTTCTGATCATTAATATCCGTGAGATTGTGCCGAATGTGAGGGGCCCTTTGCAAGCTCGGTTATTTTTCAGTGTCCTGCCTCCTAGGCACAGTATCCCCCCTCCCCGGCTAATTTTCTCCCCCTCCTCATTATTAAAGGCACCGACACTCATTTTTTACATCAAATTTACAGCACAGAAACAGGCCATTCGGCCCATTGGCTCTGTGCTGGTGTTTATGCTCCACACGAGCCTCCTCCCTCCCTACTTCATCTCACCCTATCACCATATCCTTCTATTCCTTTCTCCCTCATGTGTTTATCCAGCTTCCCCCTTAAATCCATTTTAATAAATTAAATTATTTGTTACACAGGAACAGGAGGAGGCTCATTCAGCCCCTCGAGCCTGTTACACAGGAACAGGAGGAGGCCATTCAGCCCCTCGAGCCTGTCACACAGGAACAGGAGGAGGCCCATTCAGTCCCCTCGAGCCTGTCACACAGGAACAGGAGGAGGCCATTCAGCCCCTCGAGCCTGTCACACAGGAACAGGAGGAGGCCATTCAGCCCCTCGAGCCTGTTACACAGGAACAGGAGGAGGCCATTCAGCCCCAAGAGCCTGTTCCGCCATTCAATCAGATCATGGTTGATCTGTATCTTAACTCCATTTACCCTCCTTGGTTCCCTATCCCTCGATACCCAACAAAAATCTATCAATCTCAGTTTTGAAAGCTCCAATTGACCCCCAGCCTCAACAGCTTTTTGGGGGAGAGTTCCAGATTCCCACTCCCCTTTGTGTGAAGAAATGCTTCCTGACATCACCCCTGAACGGCCCGGCTCTGATTTTAAGGTTCTGCCCCCTTGTTCTGGACTCCCCCCACCAGAGGTAATAGTTTCTCTCTATCGACCCTATCAAATCCTGTAATCATCTTAAACCCCTCGATGAGATCACCCCTTAATCTTCTACACTCGAGGGAATACAAACCCGGTCTGTGCGACCTGTCCTCGGAATTTAACCCCTTTTAGCCCCCGGGTATCGTTCTGGTGAATCTGCTCTGCGCCCCCCCCTCCGAGGCCAATAGGCCAATATATCCTTCCTGAGGGGCGGTGCCCAGAACTGAACGCGGTCTCTCCAGACGGGGTCTGACCGAGGCTCTCCACAGCTGAGAGGGGCTGGAGGAGGTTACAGAGATGGGGAGGGAGGGGGTGCGAGGCAGTGGAGGGGGTTTGAAGACGAGGATGAGGAGAGGAGGAATAAACTCGTCCCAACTCGCTTCTGAAGCATCTTTAACTGTTCCCCCTTTGCTTTGTCCCCAGGTGTATCGTCACTCCTTCACTGCATCTTACACCATTTGCAACGTGCAAACCAGGTAATTGCTGATTGTACGCCTGTGATTTATATCGATTCGTGTTAATTGCATTCAGGTGGTGTGTGTATCAATCTCCGATATCCATTTATAAGCGAGCTGATCTGGGCTGTGCTGTGGGTGTAATATGGATTTATGAGAATAAAGGCTTGGAAGCAACTGAAGACCGGGCTTTACAATTCCATCCTTCACCTCCGGGCTATCCAGTTTATAACGGTCAAGTTTATCCATCCCGACCAGCATCCGTCCCAACTCTCGCCTAATTCCAAGCATCAGACCGGCATTGGGGTTTGTGACAGGGACCCAGGGGTCAGATGGGGCCGCCTACCCCTCCCCCTCTACCCCTCCCCCTCCCTCACCTGTTCAGGTATTGCTCTTCGGCACATTCTCGTGCAACATTAATCAGCTGTGTGTCAGTTGGGCTCTTCAGGCATGATCTGCGGTTCGAGCCCCTCTATGGGGGTTCGGGCCCCACAATTCAGGCCCACGCTCCCTGCGCCAGCACTGAGTTTTAGTGATGTTCGGTCGAGGGATAAATATTGGGCCCAGGACACCGGGCGGAAGTCCCGCCTGCTCTTCTTCGAAATAGTTTCTGTTACGTCCTCCTGAGAGGGCAGACGGGGGCCTTGGTTTAACGTCTCATCCGAAAGACGGCACCTCCGACAGTGCGGCACTCCCTCAGTACTGACCCTCTGACAGTGCGGCGCTCCCTCAGTACTGACCCTCCGACAGTGCGGCGCTCCCTCAGTACTGACCCTCCGACAGTGCGGCGCTCCCTCAGTACTGACCCTCCGACAGTGCGGCACTCCCTCAGTACTGACCCTCCGACAGTGCGGCGCTCCCTCAGTACTGACCCTCCGACAGTGCGGCGCTCCCTCAGTACTGACCCTCCGACAGTGCGGCGCTCCCTCAGTACTGACCCTCCGACAGTGCGGCGCTCCCTCAGTACTGACTCTCCGACAGTGCGGCGCTCCCTCAGTACTGACCCTCCGACAGGGCGGCGCTCCCTCAGTACTGACCCTCCGACAGCGCGGCGCTCCCTCAGTACTGACCCTCCGACAGTGCGGCGCTCCCTCAGTACTGACCCTCCGACAGTGCTGCGCTCCCTCAGTACTGACCCTCCGACAGTGCGGCGCTCCCTCAGTACTGACCCTCCGACAGTGCTGCGCTCCCTCAGTACTGACCCTCCGACAGTGCGGCGCTCCCTCAGCACTGACCCTCCGACAGTGCGGCGCTCCCTCAGTACTGACCCTCCGACAGTGCGGCGCTCCCTCAGTACCGCCCCTCCGACAGTGCGGCGCTCCCTCAGTACTGACCCTCCGACAGTGCGGTGCTCCCTCAGTACCGCCCCTCCGACAGTGCGGCGCTCCCTCAGTACCGACCCTCCGGACAGTGCGGCGCTCCCTCAGTACTGACCCCTCGGACAGTGCGGCGCTCCCTCAGTACTGACCCCTCCGACAGTGCGGCGCTCCCTCAGTACTGACCCTCCGACAGTGCGGCGCTCCCTCAGTACCGACCCTCCGACAGTGCGGCGCTCCCTCAGTACCGACCCTCCGACAGTGCAGCGCTCCCTCAGTACCGACCCTCCGACAGTGCGGCGCTCCCTCAGTACCGACCGTCCGACAGTGCGGCGCTCCCTCAGTACCGACCCTCCGACAGTGCGGCGCTCCCTCAGTACCGACCCTCCGACAGTGCGGCGCTCCCTCAGTACTGACCCTCCGACAGTGCGGTGCTCCCTCAGTACGGACCCTCCGACAGTGCGGCGCTCCCTCAGTACCGACCCTCCGACAGTGCTGCGTTCCCTCAGTACCGACCCTCCGACAGTGCGGCGCTCCCTCAGCACCGACCCTCCGACAGTGCTGCGTTCCCTCAGTACCGACCCTCCGACAGCGCGGCGCTCCCTCAGTACTGACCCTCCGACAGTGCGGCGCTCCCTCAGTACCGACCCTCCGACAGTGCGGCGCTCCCTCAGTACCGACCCTCCGACAGTGCTGCGTTCCCTCAGTACCGACCCTCCGACAGCGCGGCGCTCCCTCAGTACTGACCCTCCGACAGTGCGGCGCTCCCTCAGTACTGACCCTCCGACAGTGCGGCGCTCCCTCAGTACCGCCCCTCCGACAGTGCGGCGCTCCCTCAGTACTGACCCTCCGACAGTGCGGTGCTCCCTCAGTACCGCCCCTCCGACAGTGCGGCGCTCCATCAGTACTGACCCTCCGACAGTGCGGCGCTCCCTCAGTACTGACCCCTCGGACTGTGCGGCGCTCCCTCAGTACTGACCCCTCCGACAGTGCGGCGCTCCCTCAGTACTGACCCTCCGACAGTGCGGCGCTCCCTCAGTACCGACCGTCCGACAGTGCGGCGCTCCCTCAGTACCGACCCTCCGACAGTGCGGCGCTCCCTCAGTACTGACCCTCCGACAGTGCAGCGCTCCCTCAGTACTGACCCTCCGACAGTGCGGCGCTCCCTCAGTACTGACCCTCCGACAGTGCAGCGCTCCCTCAGTACTGACCCTCCGACAGTGCGGCGCTCCCTCAGTACCGACCGTCCGACAGTGCGGCGCTCCCTCAGTACCGACCCTCCGACAGTGCGGCGCTCCCTCAGTACTGACCCTCCGACAGTGCAGCGCTCCCTCAGTACTGACCCTCCGACAGTGCGGCGCTGTTAATTCGATCCCGATCTCTGTCGTTCCAGGGCCTGCTCTGGTCTGAGTCCGCCCGAGATGGATGGTGGGGTGCTACAGTACGCGGCCTGGGGAGTGCAAGGGAGCCAACTGGTGAGACACAACGACAAGACAGTACATTCAGAGAGTGCCCGAGAGAGGGAAATACAGAGACATTGGGTGTTTGCTCACCTGGTATACAGGGAGCTTTACTCTGTATCTCACCCCGTGCTGTACCTGCCCTGGGAGTGTTTGATGGGACAGTGTAGAGGGAGC
This sequence comes from Heptranchias perlo, assembly GCF_035084215.1. Taxonomy (NCBI): domain Eukaryota; kingdom Metazoa; phylum Chordata; class Chondrichthyes; order Hexanchiformes; family Hexanchidae; genus Heptranchias; species Heptranchias perlo. Next base: position 29,241 of record NW_027139721.1, on the reverse strand, counting down.
TTTACTCTGTATCTAACCCTGTACCTGCCCTGGGAGTGTTTGATGGGACAGTGTAGAGGGAGCTTTACTCTGTATCTAACCCTGTACCTGCCCTGGGAGTGTTTGACGGGACAGTGTAGAGGGAGCTTTACTCTGTATCTAACCCTGTACCTGCCCAGGGAGTGTTTGATGGGACAGTGTAGAGGGAGCTTTACTCTGTATCTAACTCTGTACCTGCCCTGGGAGTGTTTGATGGGACAGTGTAGAGGGAGCTTTACTCTGTATCTAACCCTGTACCTGCCCTGGGAGTGTTTGATGGGACAGTGTAGAGGGAGCTTTACTCTGTATCTAACCCTGTACCTGCCCTGGGAGTGTTTGACGGGACAGTGTAGAGGGAGCTTTACTCTGTATCTAACCCTGTACCTGCCCTGGGAGTGTTTGACGGGACAGTGTAGAGGGAGCTTTACTCTGTATCTAACCCTGTACCTTCCCTGGGAGTGTTTGATGGGACAGTGTAGAGGGAGCTTTACTCTGTATCTAACCCTGTACCTGCCCTGGGAGTGTTTGATGGGACAGTGTAGAGGGAGCTTTACTCTGTATCTAACCCTGTACCTGCCCTGGGAGTGTTTGACGGGACAGTGTAGAGGGAGCTTTACTCTGTATCTAACCCTGTACCTGCCCTGGGAGTGTTTGATGGGACAGTGTAGAGGGAGCTTTACTCTGTATCTAACTCTGTACCTGCCCTGGGAGTGTTTGATGGGACAGTGTAGAGGGAGCTTTACTCTGTATCTAACCCTGTACCTGCCCTGGGAGTGTTTGATGGGACAGTGTAGAGGGAGCTTTACTCTGTATCTAACCCTGTACCTGCCCTGGGAGTGTTTGACGGGACAGTGTAGAGGGAGCTTTACTCTGTATCTAACCCTGTACCTGCCCTGGGAGTGTTTGACGGGACAGTGTAGAGGGAGCTTTACTCTGTATCTAACCCTGTACCTTCCCTGGGAGTGTTTGATGGGACAGTGTAGAGGGAGCTTTACTCTGTATCTAACCCTGTACCTGCCCTGGGAGTGTTTGATGGGACAGTGTAGAGGGAGCTTTACTCTGTATCTAACCCTGTACCTGCCCTGGGAGTGTTTGACGGGACAGTGTAGAGGGAGCTTTACTCTGTATCTAACCCTGTACCTGCCCTGGGAGTGTTTGATGGGACAGTGTAGAGGGAGCTTTACTCTGTATCTAACTCTGTACCTGCCCTGGGAGTGTTTGATGGGACAGTGTAGAGGGAGCTTTACTCTGTATCTAACCCTGTACCTGCCCTGGGAGTGTTTGATGGGACAGTGTAGAGGGAGCTTTACTCTGTATCTAACCCTGTACCTGCCCTGGGAGTGTTTGACGGGACAGTGTAGAGGGAGCTTTACTCTGTATCTAACCCTGTACCTGCCCTGGGAGTGTTTGACGGGACAGTGTAGAGGGAGCTTTACTCTGTATCTAACCCTGTACCTTCCCTGGGAGTGTTTGATGGGACAGTGTAGAGGGAGCTTTACTCTGTATCTAACCCTGTACCTGCCCTGGGAGTGTTTGATGGGACAGTGTAGAGGGAGCTTTACTCTGTATCTAACCCTGTACCTGCCCTGGGAGTGTTTGACGGGACAGTGTAGAGGGAGCTTTACTCTGTATCTAACCCTGTACCTGCCCTGGGAGTGTTTGATGGGACAGTGTAGAGGGAGCTTTACTCTGTATCTAACTCTGTACCTGCCCTGGGAGTGTTTGATGGGACAGTGTAGAGGGAGCTTTACTCTGTATCTAACCCTGTACCTGCCCTGGGAGTGTTTGATGGGACAGTGTAGAGGGAGCTTTACTCTGTATCTAACCCTGTACCTGCCCTGGGAGTGTTTGACGGGACAGTGTAGAGGGAGCTTTACTCTGTATCTAACCCTGTACCTGCCCTGGGAGTGTTTGACGGGACAGTGTAGAGGGAGCTTTACTCTGTATCTAACCCTGTACCTTCCCTGGGAGTGTTTGATGGGACAGTGTAGAGGGAGCTTTACTCTGTATCTAACCCTGTACCTGCCCTGGGAGTGTTTGATGGGACAGTGTAGAGGGAGCTTTACTCTGTATCTCACCCTGTACCTGCCCTGGGAGTGTTTGACGGGACAGTGTAGAGGGAGCTTTACTCTGTATCTCACCCTGTACCTGCCCTGGGAGTGTTTGATGGGACAGTGTAGAGGGAGCTTTACTCTGTATCTAACTCTGTACCTGCCCTGGGAGTGTTTGACGGGACAGTGTAGAGGGAGCTTTACTCTGTATCTCACCCTGTACCTGCCCTGGGAGTGTTTGACGGGACAGTGTAGAGGGAGCTTTACTCTGTATCTAACCCTGTACCTGCCCTGGGAGTGTTTGACGGGACAGTGTAGAGGGAGCTTTACTCTGTATCTCACCCTGTACCTGCCCTGGGAGTGTTTGACGGGACAGTGTAGAGGGAGCTTTACTCTGTATCTAACCCTGTACCTGCCCTGGGAGTGTTTGATGGGACAGTGTAGAGGGAGCTTTACTCTGTATCTAACCCTGTACCTGCCCTGGGAGTGTTTGATGGGACAGTGTAGGGGGAGCTTTACTCTGTACCTAACCCTGTACCTGCCCTGGGAGTGTTTGATGGGACAGTGTAGAGGGAGCTTTACTCTGTATCTAACCCTGTACCTGCCCTGGGAGTGTTTGATGGGACAGTGTAGAGGGAGCTTTACTCTGTATCTAACTCTGTACCTGCCCTGGGAGTGTTTGACGGGACAGTGTCGAGGGAGCTTTACTCTGTATCTCACCCTGTACCTGCCCTGGGAGTGTTTGACGGGACAGTGTAGAGGGAGCTTTACTCTGTATCTCACCCTGTACCTGCCCTGGGAGTGTTTGACGGGACAGTGTAGAGGGAGCTTTACTCTGTATCTAACCCTGTACCTGCCCTGGGAGTGTTTGATGGGACAGTGTAGAGGGAGCTTTACTCTGTATCTAACCCTGTACCTGCCCTGGGAGTGTTTGATGGGACAGTGTAGGGGGAGCTTTACTCTGTACCTAACCCTGTACCTGCCCTGGGAGTGTTTGATGGGACAGTGTAGAGGGAGCTTTACTCTGTATCTAACCCTGTACCTGACCCTGGGAGTGTTTGATGGGACAGTGTAGAGGGAGCTTTACTCTGTATCTAACCCTGTACCTGCCCTGGGAGTGTTTGATGGGACAGTGTAGAGGGAGCTTTACTCTCTATCTAACCCTGTACCTGCCCTGGGAGTGTTTGATGGGACAGTGTAGAGGGAGCTTTACTCTGTATCTAACCCTGTACCTGCCCTGGGAATGTTTGATGGGACAGTGTAGAGGGAGCTTTACTCTGTATCTAACCCTGTACCTGCCCTGGAAGTGTTTGATGGGACAGTGTAGAGGGAGCTTTACTCTGTATCTAACCCTGTACCTGACCCTGGGAGTGTTTGATGGGACAGTGTAGAGGGAGCTTTACTCTGTATCTAACCCTGTACCTGCCCTGGGAGTGTTTGATGGGACAGTGTAGAGGGAGCTTTACTCTGTATCTAACCCTGTACCTGCCCTGGGTGTGTTTGATGGGACAGTGTAGAGGGAGCTTTACTCTGTATCTAACCCTATACCTGCCCTGGGAGTGTTTGATGGGACAGTGTAGAGGGAGCTTTACTCTGTATCTAACCCTGTACCTGCCCTGGGAGTGTTTGATGGGACAGTGTAGAGGGAGCTTTACTCTGTATCTAACCCTGTACCTGCCCTGGGAGTGTTTGATGGGACAGTGTAGAGGGAGCTTTACTCTGTATCTAACCCTGTACCTGACCCTGGGAGTGTTTGATGGGACAGTGTAGAGGGAGCTTTACTCTGTATCTAACCCTGTACCTGCCCTGGGAGTGTTTGATGGGACAGTGTAGAGGGAGCTTTACTCTGTATCTAACCCTGTACCTGCCCTGGGAGTGTTTGATGGGACAGTGTAGAGGGAGCTTTACTCTGTATCTAACCCTGTACCTGTCCCTGGGAGTGTTTGATGGGACAGTGTGGAGGGAGCTTTACTCTGTATCTAACCCTGTACCTGCCCTGGGAGTGTTTGATGGGACAGTGTAGAGGGAGCTTTACTCTGTATCTAACCCTGTACCTGTCCCTGGGATTGTTTGATGGGACAGTGTCGAGGGAGCTTTACTCTGTATCTAACCCTGTACCTGCCCTGGGAGTGTTTGACGGGACAGTGTAGCCAGTCTAGTTGCGTGAAGAAGGGGGAATAAAATGGATAAACAGGGACCTGAGATGAGACCCCGGTTGGTGTTCTCCCTGTTAGGGTGGGGTGGGAATGAGCCATCGGGTGATTCTGGAAAGCGGGGGGGTAGAGTGTAGGCCAAAGAATAAAGAACAAGGGAAATTGGAACGAGACACCTCAGTAGTAAATAAATTGTGTTTAAACTCCAGCAGTGCAGGCCGAGTTTTAAATACAATTATTGATTGCAGGGTACGAGGGGATATCTGATCTCAGCCAACAGCTCGTTCAATCTTCATGGTTCGATCATGGCCATGATCAATACTTTTAATTCATTGGCTTTCTCTTTATAAACTGTCTCTGCCCAGTGATTGCACGCCTCATAGAACCATAAAAAGATACAGCACAGAAGGAGGCCGTTCGGCCCATCGTGTCCTGGCCGGCTCGAAGAACAACCAGGTGCCCATTCTAATCCCACCTTCCAGCACCCGGTCCGTAGCCCTGCAGCTTACAGCACTTTAGGTGCAGGTCCAGGTACTTTTCAAAAGAGTTGAGGGTCCCTGCCTCTACCACCAATTCGGGCAGTGAATTCCATACACCCACCACCCTCTGGGTAAAAAAGTTTTTCCTCATGTCCCCTCTAATCCTCCCGCCAATCAGCTTAAATCCATGTCCTCTAGTTCTTGAACTCTCCGCTAGGGGAAACAGGTACTTCCTGTCTACTCTATCTGGGCCCCTCATAATTTTGTACACCTCAATCAAGTCTCCCCTCAGCCTCCTCTGCTCCAAGGAAAACAACCCCAGCCTGTCCAATCTCTCCTCGTAGCTGCAATTTTCAAGCCCTGGCAACATTCTTGTAAATCTTCTCTGCACTCTCTCCAGAGCAATTACGTCCTTCCTGTAATGTGGTGACCAGAACTGTTCACAATACTCCAGCTGTGGCCTTACCAGTGTTTTATACAGTTCCATCATTACGTCCCTGCTTTTGTATTCTATACCTCTGCTAATAACGGAGAGCAATCCATATGCCTTCTTCACAACCTTATCTACCTGTACTGCCACCTTCAGGGACCTGTGCACATGCACTCCAAGGTCTCTCACTTCCTCTACCCCTCTCAATATATTCCCGTTTACTGCGGATTCCCTTTTACTGTTTGCCCTCCCCGAGTGCATCACCTCACACCTCTCCGGGTTGAACTCCATTTGCCACCTTTCCGCCCACTCCACCAGGGAGGGCTGCCTTTATTGACGAGAGTGCGGCCATTACCCTGGGGAGCGTGGATTGCATCGTCTCAGATTCTGACCAACCTTCTCCGTCGCCATCACGACCCCCGACTGTCAGTCGGCCCTTAAAGGGGGTGCCTGTTGACATCCTTAAATTTCCTCCTCTCCCGAAGCTGGGGGTGCCTCGAATTTTACAGCACAGAAACAGGCCATTCGGCCCAACTGGTCCGTGCCGGTGTTTATGCTCCACACGAGCCTCCTCCCTCCCTACTTCATCTCACCCTATCAGCATATCCTTCTATTCCTTTCTCCCTCATGTGTTTATCCAGCTTCCCCTTAAAGGGATCTGTGCTATTCGCCTCAACCACTCCTTGTGCTACCCCGTCCTGCACCTTTACGAGTGCCCGGCCTTGACCTCTGAGCCCAGACAATGAGTGTCCACAGGTCGGTCATCCAATTGGGGGCCATGAAATCAGAGGCCCTGTCCCTGTCCCCAACAACGCATACAATATAAAAGCCCAGAGGTTATTTCACGTCTAGAGGGACAGAGTTGAAAAGCAGAGAAGTTGTGTTCAACTTGTGTACAACCTTGGTTAGACCACACTTGGAGCACCGTGCACAGTTCTGGTCTCCACATCACACTTGGATTTAGAGAGGCGGAGAGGTTTGGGGAGGGAACTCCAGAGCTCAGGGCCCAGGCAGCTGAAGGCACGGCCGCCAATGGTGGGAGCGATGGAAATCGGGGGATGCGCAAGAGGCCAGAATTGGAGGGGCGCAGAGATCTGGGAGGGTCGTAGGGGCTGGAGGAGGTCACAGAGATAGGGAGGGAGGGGCGAGGGTCATGGAGGGATTTGAAGATGAGGATGAGAATTTTAATATCGAGGTGTTCCTGGACCGGGAGTCGACGTGGGTCAGCGAGCACAGGGGGTGATGGGTGAACGGGACTCGGTGCGAGTTAGGATACGGGGGCAGCAGGAGTTTTGGATGAGCTGAAGTTTACAGAAGGTGGAAGTTCCGTTTCTTTTGCTCTCTCTTTCTTTCTCTCTCTCGTTCTCTCTCTCTTTCTTCCTGTGATGAATCCCTCCAAGTGTCTGATTCAAGTGTCCTCGTTGATCGACTGCTCTTGACGTTGATCCCTTCACTCTCTCCGCTCCGTCTCCCGCCCCCCGCAGGTTTATATCTACGAGAACAACATTTACTATCAGCACGCGGTGACGGGCCGCGCCCTGCGCCTCACCTCCTCCGGGAAAAAGGGCGTCATCTTCAACGGGATCGCTGACTGGCTGTACGAGGGTAAG
>NW_027139721.1:0-17500 GCF_035084215.1 Heptranchias perlo | reverse complement strand
CACATCGATCTCCATCCACCATCACTCCATCTCCACACCATCTCCCTCCATCTCCACACCATCTCCCTCCACCATCACTCCATCTGCACATCGATCTCCCTCCACCATCACTCCATCTGCACATCGATCTCCATCCACCATCACTCCATCTCCACACCATCTCCCTCCATCTCCACACCATCTCCCTCCACCATCACTCCATCTGTACATCGATCTCCCTCCACCATCACTCCATCTCCACACCATCTCCCTCCATCTCCACACCATCTCCCTCCACCATCACTCCATCTCCACACCATCTCCCTCCACTATCACTCCATCTGTACATCGATCTCCCTCCACCATCACTCCATCTGTACATCGATCTCCCTCCACTATCACTCCATCTCCACACCATCTCCCTCCACCATCACTCCATCTGTACATCGATCTCCCTCCACCATCACTCCATCTGCACATCGATCTCCCTCCACCATCACTCCATCTGTACATCGATCTCCCTCCACCATCACTCCATCTGTACATCGATCTCCCTCCACCATCACTCTATCTCCACACCATCTCCCTCCACTATCACTCCATCTGTACATCGATCTCCCTCCACCATCACTCCATCTCCACACCATCTCCCTCCACCATCACTCCATCTCCACACCATCTCCCTCCACCATCACTCCATCTGCACATCGATCTCCATCCACTATCACTCCATCTCCACACCATCTCCCTCCACCATCACTCCATCTCCACACCATCTCCCTCCACCATCACTCCATCTCCACACCATCTCCCTCCACCATCACTCCATCTGCACATCGATCTCCCTCCACTATCACTCCATCTGCACATCGATCTCCATCCACTATCACTCCATCTCCACACCATCTCCCTCCACCATCACTCCATCTCCACACCATCTCCCTCCACCATCACTCCATCTGCACATCGATCTCCCTCCACCATCACTCCATCTGCACATCGATCTCCCTCCACCATCACTCCATCTGCACATCGATCTCCATCCACCATCACTCCATCTCCACACCATCTCCCTCCATCTCCACACCATCTCCCTCCACCATCACTCCATCTGTACATCGATCTCCCTCCACCATCACTCCATCTCCACACCATCTCCCTCCATCTCCACACCATCTCCCTCCACCATCACTCCATCTCCACACCATCTCCCTCCACTATCACTCCATCTGTACATCGATCTCCCTCCACCATCACTCCATCTGTACATCGATCTCCCTCCACTATCACTCCATCTCCACACCATCTCCCTCCACCATCACTCCATCTGTACATCGATCTCCCTCCACCATCACTCCATCTGCACATCGATCTCCCTCCACCATCACTCCATCTGTACATCGATCTCCCTCCACCATCACTCCATCTGTACATCGATCTCCCTCCACCATCACTCTATCTCCACACCATCTCCCTCCACTATCACTCCATCTGTACATCGATCTCCCTCCACCATCACTCCATCTCCACACCATCTCCCTCCACCATCACTCCATCTCCACACCATCTCCCTCCACCATCACTCCATCTGCACATCGATCTCCATCCACTATCACTCCATCTCCACACCATCTCCCTCCACCATCACTCCATCTCCACACCATCTCCCTCCACCATCACTCCATCTCCACACCATCTCCCTCCACCATCACTCCATCTGCACATCGATCTCCCTCCACTATCACTCCATCTGCACATCGATCTCCATCCACTATCACTCCATCTCCACACCATCTCCCTCCACCATCACTCCATCTCCACACCATCTCCCTCCACCATCACTCCATCTGCACATCGATCTCCCTCCACCATCACTCCATCTGTACATCGATCTCCCTCCACCATCACTCCATCTCCACACCATCTCCCTCCATCTCCACACCATCTCCCTCCACCATCACTCCATCTCCACACCATCTCCCTCCACCATCACTCCATCTGTACATCGATCTCCCTCCACCATCACTCCATCTCCACACCATCTCCCTCCATCTCCACACCATCTCCCTCCACCATCACTCCATCTCCACACCATCTCCCTCCACTATCACTCTACCTGTACATCGATCTCCCTCCACTATCACTCCATCTCCACACCATCTCCCTCCACCATCACTCCATCTGTACATCGATCTCCCCCCACCATCACTCCATCTGTACATCGATCTCCCTCCACTATCACTCCATCTCCACACCATCTCCCTCCATCTCCACACCATCTCCCTCCACCATCACTCCATCTCCACACCATCTCCCTCCACCATCACTCCATCTGTACATCGATCTCCCTCCACCATCACTCCATCTCCACACCATCTCCCTCCATCTCCACACCATCTCCCTCCACCATCACTCCATCTCCACACCATCTCCCTCCACTATCACTCTACCTGTACATCGATCTCCCTCCACCATCACTCCATCTCCACACCATCTCCCTCCACCATCACTCCATCTGTACATCGATCTCCCTCCACCATCACTCCATCTGCACATCGATCTCCCTCCACCATCACTCCATCTGTACATCGATCTCCCTCCACCATCACTCCATCTGTACATCGATCTCCCTCCACTATCACTCCATCTCCACACCATCTCCCTCCACCATCACTCCATCTGTACATCGATCTCCCCCCACCATCACTCCATCTGTACATCGATCTCCCTCCACTATCACTCCATCTGTACACCATCTCCCTCCACTATCACTCCATCTCCACACCATCTCCCTCCATCTCCACACCATCTCCCTCCACCATCACTCCATCTCCACACCATCTCCCTCCACCATCACTCCATCTGTACATCGATCTCCCTCCACCATCACTCCATCTCCACACCATCTCCCTCCACCATCACTCCATCTCCACACCATCTCCCTCCACTATCACTCTACCTGTACATCGATCTCCCTCCACCATCACTCCATCTCCACACCATCTCCCTCCACCATCACTCCATCTGTACATCGATCACCCTCCACTATCACTCCATCTCCACACCATCTCCCTCCACCATCACTCCATCTGCACATCGATCTCCATCCACTATCACTCCATCTCCACACCATCTCCCTCCACCATCACTCCATCTCCACACCATCTCCCTCCACCATCACTCCATCTGCACATCGATCTCCCTCCACCATCACTCCATCTCCACACCATCTCCCTCCACCATCACTCCATCTGTACATCGATCTCCCTCCACCATCACTCCATCTCCACACCATCTCCCTCCACCATCACTCCATCTGTACATCGATCTCCCTCCACCATCACTCCATCTGTACATCGATCTCCCTCCACCATCACTCCATCTCCACACCATCTCCCTCCACCATCACTCCATCTCCACACCATCTCCCTCCACTATCACTCCATCTCCACACCATCTCCCTCCACTATCACTCCATCTCCACACCATCTCCCTCCACTATCACTCCATCTCCACACCATCTCCCTCCACTATCACTCCATCTCCACAACATCTCCCTCCACTATCACTCCATCTCCACAACATCTCCCTCCACTATCACTCCATCTCCACACCATCTCCCTCCACTATCACTCCATCTCCACACCATCTCCCTCCACCATCACTCCATCTGTACATCGATCTCCCTCCACCATCACTCCATCTGTACATCGATCTCCCTCCACTATCACTCCATCTCCACACCATCTCCCTCCACTATCACTCCATCTCCACACCATCTCCCTCCACCATCACTCCATCTGTACATCGATCTCCCTCCACCATCACTCCATCTGTACATCGATCTCCCTCCACCATCACTCCATCTGTACATCGATCTCCCTCCACCATCACTCCATCTGTACATCGATCTCCCTCCACCATCACTCCATCTCCACACCATCTCCCTCCACCATCACTCCATCTCCACACCATCTCCCTCCACCATCACTCCATCTGTACATCGATCTCCCTCCACCATCACTCCATCTGCACATCGATCTCCCTCCACCATCACTCCATCTGTACATCGATCTCCCTCCACCATCACTCCATCTGTACATCGATCTCCCTCCACCATCACTCCATCTGTACATCGATCTCCCTCCACCATCACTCCATCTGTACATCGATCTCCCTCCACCATCACTCCATCTCCACACCATCTCCCTCCACCATCACTCCATCTGTACATCGATCTCCCTCCACCATCACTCCATCTGTACATCGATCTCCCTCCACCATCACTCCATCTGTACATCGATCTCCCTCCACTATCACTCCATCTCCACACCATCTCCCTCCACCATCACTCCATCTCCACACCATCTCCCTCCACCATCACTCCATCTGTACATCGATCTCCCTCCACCATCACTCCATCTGTACATCGATCTCCCTCCACCATCACTCCATCTCCACACCATCTCCCTCCACCATCACTCCATCTGTACATCGATCTCCCTCCACCATCACTCCATCTGTACATCGATCTCCCTCCACCATCACTCCATCTGTACATCGATCTCCCTCCACCATCACTCCATCTCCACACCATCTCCCTCCACTATCACTCCATCTGTACATCGATCTCCCTCCACCATCACTCCATCTGTACATCGATCTCCCTCCACCATCACTCCATCTCCACACCATCCCCCTCCACCATCACTCCATCTCCACACCATCCCCCTCCACTATCACTCCATCTGTACATCGATCTCCCTCCACTATCACTCCATCTGTACATCGATCTCCCTCCACTATCACTCCATCTCCACACCATCTCCCTCCACTATCACTCCATCTGTACATCGATCTCCCTCCACCATCACTCCATCTCCACACCATCCCCCTCCACCATCACTCCATCTCCACACCATCCCCCTCCACTATCACTCCATCTGTACATCGATCTCCCTCCACCATCACTCCATCTGTACATCGATCTCCCTCCACTATCACTCCATCTCCACACCATCTCCCTCCACTATCACTCCATCTCCACACCATCTCCCTCCACCATCACTCCATCTGTACATCGATCTCCCTCCACTATCACTCCATCTCCACACCATCTCCCTCCACTATCACTCCATCTGTACATCGATCTCCCTCCACCATCACTCCATCTCCACACCATCTCCCTCCACCATCACTCCATCTCCACACCATCTCCCTCCACCATCACTCCATCTCCACACCATCTCCCTCCACCATCACTCCATCTGTACATCGATCTCCCTCCACTATCACTCCATCTCCACACCATCTCCCTCCACCATCACTCCATCTCCACACCATCTCCCTCCACCATCACTCCATCTGTACATCGATCTCCCTCCACCATCACTCCATCTCCACACCATCTCCCTCCACCATCACTCCATCTCCACACCATCTCCCTCCACCATCACTCCATCTCCACACCATCTCCCTCCACCATCACTCCATCTGTACATCGATCTCCCTCCACCATCACTCCATCTCCACACCATCTCCCTCCACCATCACTCCATCTGTACATCGATCTCCCTCCACCATCACTCCATCTCCACACCATCTCCCTCCATCTCCACACCATCTCCCTCCACTATCACTCCATCTCCACACCATCTCCCTCCACCATCACTCCATCTCCACACCATCTCCCTCCACCATCACTCCATCTCCACACCATCTCCCTCCACCATCACTCCATCTGTACATCGATCTCCCTCCACTATCACTCCATCTCCACACCATCTCCCTCCACCATCACTCCATCTCCACACCATCTCCCTCCACCATCACTCCATCTGTACATCGATCTCCCTCCACCATCACTCCATCTCCACACCATCTCCCTCCACCATCACTCCATCTCCACACCATCTCCCTCCACCATCACTCCATCTCCACACCATCTCCCTCCACCATCACTCCATCTGTACATCGATCTCCCTCCACCATCACTCCATCTCCACACCATCTCCCTCCACCATCACTCCATCTGTACATCGATCTCCCTCCACCATCACTCCATCTGTACATCGATCTCCCTCCACTATCACTCTATCTCCACACCATCTCCCTCCACCATCACTCCATCTCCACAACATCTCCCTCCACTATCACTCCATCTCCACACCATCTCCCTCCACCATCACTCCATCTGTACATCGATCTCCCTCCACCATCACTCCATCTCCACACCATCTCCCTCCACCATCACTCCATCTCCACACCATCTCCCTCCACCATCACTCCATCTCCACACCATCTCCCTCCACCATCACTCCATCTGTACATCGATCTCCCTCCACTATCACTCCATCTCCACACCATCTCCCTCCACTATCACTCCATCTCCACACCATCTCCCTCCACCATCACTCCATCTCCACACCATCTCCCTCCACTATCACTCCATCTCCACACCATCTCCCTCCACTATCACTCCATCTGTACATCGATCTCCCTCCACCATCACTCCATCTGTACATCGATCTCCCTCCACCATCACTCCATCTGTACATCGATCTCCCTCCACCATCACTCCATCTGTACATCGATCTCCCTCTACCATCACTCCATCTCCACACCATCTCCCTCCACCATCACTCCATCTCCACACCATCTCCCTCCACAATCACTCCATCTCCACACCATCTCCCTCCACTATCACTCCATCTCCACAACATCTCCCTCCACTATCACTCCATCTCCACACCATCTCCCTCCACCATCACTCCATCTCTACACCATCTCCCTCCACTATCACTCCATCTGTACATCGATCTCCCTCCACTATCACTCCATCTGTACATCGATCTCCCTCCACTATCACTCCATCTGTACATCGATCTCCCTCCACTATCACTCCCGGGTATCTGTTATTCTATATATAAACCCCCCGAACCCCTCGATTAGATTCCAGCCTGTAACTCACTCCCGGGTATATGTTATTCTATATATAAACCCCCCGAACCCCTCGATTAGATTCCAGTCTGTAACTCACTCCCGGGTATCTGTTATTCTGTATATAAACCCCCCGAACCCCTCGATTAGATTCCTGTCTGTAACTCACTCCCGGGTATCTGTTATTCTATATATAAACCCCCCGAACCCCTCGATTAGATTCCAGTCTGTAACTCACTCCCGGGTATCTGTTATTCTATATATAAACCCCCCGAACCCCTCGATTAGATTCCAGCCTGTAACTCACTCCCGGGTATCTGTTATTCTGTATATAAATCCCCCGAACCCCTCGATTAGATTCCTGTCTGTAACTCACTCCCGGGTATCTGTTATTCTGTATATAAACCCCCCCGAACCCCTCGATTAGATTCCAGCCTGTAACTCACTCCCGGGTATCTGTTATTCTATATATAAACCCCCCGAACCCCTCGATTAGATTCCAGCCTGTAACTCACTCCCGGGTATCTGTTATTCTGTATATAAATCCCCCGAACCCCTCGATTAGATTCCAGCCTGTAACTCACTCCCGGGTATCTGTTATTCTATATATAAACCCCCCGAACCCCTCGATTAGATTCCAGCCTGTAACTCACTCCCGGGTATCTGTTATTCTATATATAAACCCCCCGAACCCCTCGATTAGATTCCAGTCTGTAACTCACTCCCGGGTATCTGTTATTCTATATATAAACCCCCCGAACCCCTCGATTAGATTCCAGCCTGTAACTCACTCCCGGGTATCTGTTATTCTATATATAAACCCCCCGAACCCCTCGATTAGATTCCTGTCTGTAACTCACTCCCGGGTATCTGTTATTCTATATATAAACCCCCCGAACCCCTCGATTAGATTCCAGCCTGTAACTCACTCCCGGGTATCTGTTATTCTCTATAACTGATGGAATGGGCCTGATTTAAAGTTCTCCATGATTGTCGTTACATATCTGTGTGAATTTATCTTTCAGAAACACAGGAGTACATCAGATGCATGGCTAATTAAACAGGTGATTTTGTTGCTGTCTTGAATTTCTGTAATTATTTTCCTGTTTATAAACATTTAACCACAACTTGTGTTTATACAGAGCCTTTAACGTCGTAAAACGTTCCAAGGCGCTTCACAGGAGCGTTAATCAGATAAAATTTGCCTTCGAACCACGTAAGGAGATATTAGGGACAGGTGACCAGAACTTGGTCAAAGAGGTAGGTTTTAAAGGAGGAGAGAGAGAGAGAGAGAGGTGGAGAGGTTTAGGGAGGGAATTCCAGAGCTCGGGGCCCGGGCAGCTGAAGGCACGGCCGCCAATGGTGGGAGCGATGGGAATCGGGAGGATGGACAAGAGGCCGGAATTGGAGGAGCGCAGAGATCTGGGAGGGTGGTAGGGGCTGGAGGAGGTTACAGAGAGAGGGAGGGAGGGGGGTGTGAGGGCCACGGAGGGATTTGAACCGGAGGATTCGAATTTTAAAGTCGAGGCGTTGCCGGACTGGGAGTCGACGTGGGTCAGCGAGCATGGGGTGGGGTGATGGGATACTGGGCAGCAGAGTCTATCGCCAACTGACGGTCTATCACCTGCACTGGAATCTGCTCCTCAGAGGGGCAAATCACGGCCAGCTCACAGACCTCCCCTGACACCCCTGCTCATTATCAGGAGCAGGCGGGTGTGGCTTCTAATTAAAGCCCCCCCCCTCCTCGTCTAGTCCCCAATTCCTCCAGTCTCCTCCGAGCTCAGGACCGCGCAGATCGGTGAGGGGGCGGGGGCGGATGGGGTTGTGAGGTGGGCAGAAATTGGCCTCAGGACCCCTCTGGTCAGGGAGGGGATATTCGACCAGGGGGTTCCGCTGCCGTTCAGCGCGTCCGGTGACCTTCGACCAGGCCGCGATGCCTCCTGTGGTCGAACGACCCGCTGACACGTGACGGGGGCGAGTTACTGGAGGATGCCCCTGGTCTCTGTGGGGGCCCGTGCCCCAGCAAGGGGAGGGGGATCAGTGCCCCGAAGGGCAGGAGGGGTGGGGTAACCCTGGCATTCCCTTGCGGCCCACGCATGGCCAGTCAGCAGGAGCCTGGGAGTCGGTCCCCTCCCCTCCCCGCCGGGCAGTGCGTGAGCAGGGGGAGGCCGAGTGACTGACCGGGGGGTCCCGTTTCTCTCCGCAGGGCGAGAGGCCGCTATTCTCCTCCGATGGAGGGATGCTTTTCCTGACTGTCCCCATCAAGCAAGGAGCGCGTGGAGAGTTCCAACACGTGGCCATGTTCACGTCCCAGGTAAATCCCAGCCAGGAACACCGGGCCTGCGAGCCGCACAGACACACACTCAGGGTCTGACCCGCACCACATCCACTCCCTGTCCCACACAGCCCAATCTCTGGCTCCCTCTCTCTCTCTCTCTCTCAGTCTGTCCATCTCTCTCTCTCTCTCTCTCAGTCTGTCCATCTCTCTCTCAGTCTCTCTCTTTCTCTGTCTCTCTGTCTCTCTCCCTCTCTCTCTCTCAGTCTGTCCATCTCTCTCAGTCTCTCTCTCTCTCTCTCAGTCTGTCCATCTCTCTCTCAGTCTCTCTCCCTCTCTCTCTCTCTCTCTCTCAGTCTGTCCATCTCTCTCTCAGTCTCTCTCTCTCTCTCTCAGTCTGTCCATCTCTCTCTCAGTCTCTCTGTCTCTCTCCCTCCCTCTCTCTCTCAGTCTGTCCCTCTCTCTCTCTCTCTCTTTCTCTGACGCTCTCTCTTTCTCACTCTCTCTCTCTGTCTCTCTCTGTCTGTCTGTCTATCTCTCTCGGTCTGTCTATCTGTCTCTCTCTGTCTGTCTCTCTCTGTCTCTCTCTCTCTGTCTATCTGTCTGTCTCTCTCTGTCTGTCTCTCTCCCTCTCTCTGTCTGTCTGTCTCTGAGTGTCTCTCTCTCTCTCTGTCTGTCTGTCTCTCTCTCTCTGTCATTCTCTCTCTGTTTCTCTCTCTCTCTCTCTCTGTCTGTCTCTCTCTCTGTCTGTCTGTCTCTCTCTGTTTGTCTGTCTCTCTCTCTCTGTTTGTCTGTCTCTCTGTCTCTGTCTCTCTCACTCTGTCCCTCTCTGTCTCTGTGTCTTTCTCACTCTCTCTCTCTATTTCTCTGCCTCTGTCCATCTGTCTTTCTCACTCTGTCTCTTTGTGTTTCTCTCCATCTCTCTCTCTTTCCCTGTCTCTCTCTTTCTCACTCACTCTCTCTCTCTGTCTCTCACTCTTTCTCTGCCTCTCTGTCTTTCTTACTCTCTCTCTCTCACTCTGTCCCTCTTTCTCTCTCTGTCGCTCTCTCTGTCACTCTCTATCTGTCTGTCTCTCTGTTACTGTCTCGATCTCCGTTTCGCTCTGCCTCTCTTTTTTTAAATCTCCCCCCCATCCATCCCTATCCCTCGTCTGTCTGCCTGTCTGTCGGCCTCTCTTTCTCTCTCCCCCTTGCACTCTCCGTCTCACTCTCCGTCTGTCCCTGTCGCTCTCTCACTAACTCAGTCTCTCAGTAAATCTCACCCTGTACGTCCCTCTCTCTCTCTCTCTCTCTCACTCTGTTCTCCATTTGTCTCTCGCCGAACGTCTCCCTCACTAACTCTCTTCTCTATTCCAGTCTCCTGGTTCCCAGCGTTCCAGGCGTTTTATCACATCTGGAAATTGGGATGTGACTGCACTGGCCGCCTACGATGAAGATTCCCAACGAATGTAAACCCGATTATTTTCTTCTCTTGTTTCTGTCAGTAAATATTCAAACTGTTTGTTTCATTTCTAATGCTCTCGTCTACCAGAGGCTTTAGACTGTGGCAGGGAGTTGGGGGGCGGTCAGACTCGAGAGACGTTACTCATGTGCGAGGCTGGACAGAGAGTGCAGATGTGCTATTTACATGTGGGATGTGACACAGCCGAGCAAAGCTCCCCTTGTATCCTGAGACTCACCGTCCGGAGAGTAACCAGGACGATCGAGGGCCCGAAGGGATTGGATTGCCCTCTCATCCCGGAGGGCCCTGGGACGACGGGACTGTCGTACGAGGAGAGAGATTGGGTCGACTCGGCCTGTATTCACTCGAGTTTAGAAGAATGAGAGGGGATCTCATTGAAACATACAAAATTCTGACAGGGCTCGACAGACTGGATGCAGGGGGGATGTTTCCCCTGGCTGGGGGGTCCAGCACGAGGGGTCACAGTCTCAGGATACGGGGTAGGACATTTAGGACTGAGATGAGGAGAAATTTCTTCACTCAGAGGGTGGTGAACCTGTGGAATTCTCTACCACAGAAGGCTGTGGAGGCCAAGTCACTGAATATATTTAAGAAGGAGCTGGATAGATTTCTAGACACAAAAGGCATCAAGGGGCAAGGGGAGAGAGCGGGAATGCGGTATTGAGATAGAGGATCGGCCATGATCATATTGGATGGCGGAGGAGGCTCGAAGGGCCGAATGGCCTACTCCCGCTCCTATTTTCCATTATGAGGCGAGATTATGTACATGGGGGCCTGTTCTCGCTGGGAAAAGGAGAGACAATATGATTGTTGTTTTTGGGATTCTAAAGTGACCAGATAATGTCGACCAAAACGGTAAAACCAAAGGTCACGGCCTGCACTTGAGTGGGTGGGGGGGAGGAGGGAGGGGTCGACTCACAAACGAACCTGAGGAAACAATATTTCAGTGAGTGAGTGGTCAGTCTATGGAACGGGCTCCCTCGGGAGGTGGCGTTGATTAATTCAAAGGCGAACTGGATAGATTTCTTTTGGGAAATAGCGTTTTGGGATGCAGTATGTGAGTAATTTGAGGCGTGACCTGCGGCGAGTGTAAGAGGCTCGGGAGGAAGGGGTGACTTTGGGTCTCTGGGTCACCAAAGCTGTGTCCCCCACTGGGGGTTTCCCTCGCCTCATGTCCGGGTCTGCTGTAGACTCATTGACGGAGACTGATGGTCATGACCAGTCAATTATCGTTGTGTCGAGCGACTGCCAGGACGACCTGGACGGACCCGGGTCTTTTCTGGTCCAGCAGCTCCGAAGCCATTTTACAAATAAAAAGGGGGGAAAACACAATGAAATCTGATCGCGAAATGGATAACGAGGAACGATTGGTTAAAGAAAGAAAGCCTTGTGTTTTTATCCTGCGCCTTTCAGGACGTCCCCAAAGCTGCTTTGCAGCCAAATGAGGTACTTTTGTTTTTTGGGACGTGCGGTCTCTGTTGTAACGTAGGAAACGCGGCAGCCAATTTGCGCACAGCAAGATCCCGCGATACTCGAGCGGGGGGTAAATCCGCAGGGCTATGGGGAAAGAGCTCCTTCGAGAAGAGTCGGCACGGGTGCGATGGGCCAAGTGGCCTCCTGTATCATAGAAACACTGAAAATAGGAGCAAGAGTAGGCCATTCGGCCCCTCCAGGCCTGCCCCGCCATTCAAAATGATCACGGCTGATCGTCTAACTCAGTACCCTGTTCCTGCTTTTTCCCCCATATCCCTTGATCCCTTTAGCATTAAGGAATATATCCGTCTCCTTCTTGAGTACATCTAATGACTCGGCCTCCACTCTATCATTCTACCACCAGCTGCTTAATGGAAAAGTCATCAGAAAGGCAATGGGCGAAGACACTAAAAGAACAACAGAATGTGCAGACGGTAAAGAGGATGAAAAGGACGCATGCGGGGAGATGGGCCGGCGAGGGGGGAAATCGGGGAAATCCGGGGAAACATAAATCAAAAGCCGCAAACGCAAGGGAGATCTGAAATGATAAAACAGGAAATGTTTCTCTTACAGATACTTCCAAAGCACTGAGCAATCTCCGCGAACCAGACACCTGTACAGGTGAGCAGAGACGGGGCGGACGAGGGCGTGACGTGACGTGACGTGACGGGTGAAGCACGGCAGCAGCTGCAAAATGTTCTGGGCCCTGCCCACTTATTCCACACACACCCCCCCGCCCCCCCAAGCTTTGCCTTCCTCCCTACATCTCCTCAAAACCTTTCTCTTTGACTGTGGTTTTGGAGTATCTCTCGCTCCCTAACCTTTCCCCTCCCCCCCTCCCTCGCCCGCACAGCGCCCTGTAACGCGCTCCGAGGCGGCCCGTTAGTGAGGGGGCCGCTGGTTGAACGTGGAGGAGTCGTTCGATCGCAGTGCGGGTTGAGGGGGGCGGTGGGGGTGGGAGTGAGTTAGTGTCGTGTCCTTCGCATTGCTTCGGTCCGGAGACGTTGACACTGGCTGTGATCGGACATTGGATTGCACGCCTCCTGTGGAGGGCAGCGAAAAGGCCCGGGGCAATTCCACACGTTTCGTTTACAGCGTGACGTGACGTGACGTGACGCGACAAGGTGCGACCTGATGTCACGTGACGTGACGAGACGTGACTTGATGTGACAAGATGTAACATGACGAAACATGACATAACATGACGTGACGTGGTGTGACGTGACGAGATGTGATGTGACGAGATGTAACATGAAGAGACATGACATGATGTGACGTGACGAGATGTGACGTGACGAGATGTGACGTGACGAGATGTGACGTGACGAGATGTGACGTGATGAGATGTGACATGATGAGACGTGACATAACGTGACGTGACGTGGTGTGACGTGACGAGACGTGACGTGACGAGATGTGACGTGACGAGATGTGACGTGATGAGATGTAACATGATGAGACGTGACATAACGTGACGTGACGTGGTGTGACGTGACGAGATGTGACGTGATGAGATGTAACATGAAGAGACATGACATGATGTGACGTGATGTGGTGTGACGTGATGAGATGTGACGTGACGAGATGTGACGTGACGAGACATGACATGATGTGACGTGATGAGATGTGACGTGACGAGATGTGACGTGATGAGATGTAACATGATGAGACATGACATAACGTGACGTGACGAGATGTGACGTGACAAGATGTGACGTGACGAGATGTGACGTGACGAGATGTGACGTGACGAGATGTGACGTGATGAGATGTAACATGATGAGACGTGACATAACGTGACGTGACGTGGTGTGATGAGACATAACGTGACATGAAAGCACATCACGCTGGTTTGCTGGTCTGCAGCAGTTGCATCATAACCTTGAGCCACTGTCCCACAAATCAGCTTCCGATGGGGAGAGTGCCTGTGATGTGAATCACTCCCCCCCCCCACCCCCACCTCAGGGACACAGTCAGTCAGGGATACTTTCAGTGCGGGAGGAGAGAGGGGGAGATAATCCCCACATACACGGAGTAACGCAATCGGTCTGGGGCTCTACAACTCCCGGAGTGGGAACGAACCCACGTCCTTTCCACCTCAGAGGCGAGAGTGTTACCGACCGAGCCAAGCTGACAGGCAGCAAGTCACTTATTAATCTGTTGGATATTGCAGTGGGAAGTGGGGGGGGTTGGGTGAGGGAGACTGTGTCGAGCCTGTTTGAAGGGGGGGGGTTATTTAAATCCTGTGTATCCATGAACCCCCGAACAACTGGCGAGCTCCTGATTACACACAGCGCTCCTGAATGAAGTGATTCCTGTACTGAGGGACTTGTTGTTTGCTCTCTCCGGTTTCTCTCAGTGCCGACACCACCAGCTCCTTCCAGAGAACCTGCGTCACTTGTGGTCTTATTCCGAACTGCACCTACTCCGATGTCCAGTTCAGTCCAAGTCTCACACACTTCGTTTTACACTGTAAAGGTGAGCCCACGTTGTGTCTTTTTTATCATCGTAAATCTCGTTGGGTTTTCTGTCTGGTCCAAGAATACTTAAGGACAAATGTATCGTCTCGTCCGAGAGACGGCCCCTCCCACAGTGCGGCGCTCCCTCAGTACTGACCCTCCGACAGTGCGGCGCTCCCTCAGGACCGACCCTCCGACAGTGCGGCGCTCCCTCAGTACTGACCCTCCGACAGCGCGGCGCTCCCTCAGTACTGACCCTCCGACAGTGCGGCGCTCCCTCAGTACTGACCCTCCGACAGTGCGGCGCTCCCTCACTACTGACCCTCCGACAGTGCGGCGCTCCCTCAGTACTGACCCTCCGACAGTGCGGCGCTCCCTCAGTACTGACCCTCCGACAGTGTGGCGCTCTCTCAGTACCGACCCTCCGACAGTGCGGCGCTCCCCTCAGTACCGACCCTCCGACAGTGCGGCGCTCCCTCAGTACCGACCCTCCGACAGTGCGGCGCTCCCTCAGTACTGACCCTCCGACAGTGCGGCGCTCCCTCAGTACTGACCCTCCGACAGTGCAGCACTCATTCAATACTGACCCTCCGACAGTGCGGCGCTCCCTCAGTACTGACCCTCCGACAGGGCGGCGCTCCCTCAGTACTGACCCTCCGACAGGGCGGCGCTCCCTCAGTACTGACCCTCCGACAGGGCGGCGCTCCCTCAGTACTGACCCCTCCGACAGTGCGGCGCTCCCTCAGTACTGACCCTCCGACAGTGCGGCGCTCCCTCAGTACTGACCCTCCGACAGTGCGGCGCTCCCTCAGTACTGACCCTCTGACAGTGCGGCGCTCCCTCAGTACTGACCCTCCGACAGTGCGGCGCTCCCTCAGTACTGACCCTCCGACAGTGTGGCGCTCCCTCAGTACCGACCCTCCGACAGTGCGGCACTCCCTCAGTACCGAACCTCCGACAGTGCGGCGCTCCCTCAGTACTGACCCTCCGACAGTGCGGCGCTCCCTCAGTACTGACCCTCCGACAGTGCGGCGCTCCCTCAGTATTGATCCTCCGACAGTGCGGCGCTCCCTCAGTACCGACCCTCCGACAGTGCGGCGCTCCCTCAGTACCGACCCTCCGACAGTGCGGCGCTCCCTCAGTACCGACCCTCCGACAGTGCGGCGCTCCCTCAGTACCGACCCTCCGACAGTGCGGCGCTCCCTCAGTACCGACCCTCCGACAGTGCGGCGCTCCCTCAGTACGGACCCTCCGACAGTGCGGCGCTCCCTCAGTACCGACCCTCCGACAGTGCGGCGCTCCCTCAGCACCGACCCTCCGACAGTGCAGCG
Organism: Heptranchias perlo; assembly: GCF_035084215.1. Lineage (NCBI taxonomy): Eukaryota > Metazoa > Chordata > Chondrichthyes > Hexanchiformes > Hexanchidae > Heptranchias > Heptranchias perlo. The sequence continues at coordinate 1,582 of NW_027139721.1, read as the reverse complement.
CTCCCTCAGTACCGCCCCTCCGACAGTGCGGCGCTCCCTCAGTACTGACCCTCCGACAGTGCGGCGCTCCCTCAGTACGGACCCTCCGACAGTGCGGCGCTCCCTCAGTACCGACCCTCCGACAGTGCGGCGCTCCCTCAGCACCGACCCTCCCACAGTGCGGCGCTCCCTCAGTACTGACCCTCCGACAGTGCGGCGCTCCCTCAGTACCGACCCTCCGACAGTGCGGCGCTCCCTCAGTACTGACCCTCCGACAGTGCGGCGCTCCCTCAGTACTGACCCTCCGACAGTGCGGCGCTCCCTCAGTACCGACCCTCCGACAGTGCGGCGCTCCCTCAGTACTGACCCTCCGACAGTGCGGCGCTCCCTCAGTACCGACCCTCCGACAGTGCGGCGCTCCCTCAGTACTGACCCTCCGACAGTGCGGCGCTCCCTCAGTACTGACCCTCCGACAGTGCGGCGCTCCCTCAGTACTGACCCTCCGACAGTGCGGCGCTCCCTCAGTACCGCCCCTCCGACAGTGCGGCGCTCCCTCAGTATTGATCCTCCGACAGTGCGGCGCTCCCTCAGTACTGACCCTCCGACAGTGCGGCGCTCCCTCAGTACCGCCCCTCCGACACTGCGGCGCTCCCTCAGTACTGACCCTCCCACAGTGCGGCGCTCCCTCAGTACTGACCCTCCGACAGTGCGGCGCTCCCTCAGTACCGCCCCTCCGACAGTGCGGCGCTCCCTCAGTACTGACCCTCCGGACAGTGCGGCGCTCCCTCAGTATTGATCCTCCGACAGTGCGGCGCTCCCTCAGTACTGACCCTCCGACAGTGCGGCGCTCCCTCAGCACTGACCCTCCCACAGTGCGGCGCTCCCTCAGTACTGACCCTCCGACAGTGCGGCGCTCCCTCAGCACTGACCCTCCGACAGTGCGGCGCTCCCTCAGTACTGACCCTCCGACAGTGCGGCGCTCCCTCAGTACTGACCCTCCGACAGTGCGGCGCTCCCTCAGTACTGACCCTCCGACAGTGCGGCTCTCCCTCAGTACTGACCCTCCGACAGTGCGGCGCTCCCTCAGTACTGACCCTCCGACAGTGCGGCGCTCCCTCAGTACTGACCCTCCGACAGTGCGGCGCTCCCTCAGTACTGACCCTCCGACAGTGCGGCGCTCCCTCAGTACTGACCCTCCGACAGTGCGGCGCTCCCTCAGCACTGACCCTCCGACAGTGCGGCGCTCCCTCAGTACTGACCCTCCGACAGTGCGGCGCTCCCTCAGTACTGACCCTCCGACAGTGCGGCGCTCCCTCAGTACTGACCCTCCGACAGTGCGGCTCTCCCTCAGTACTGACCCTCCGACAGTGCGGCGCTCCCTCAGTACTGACCCTCCGACAGTGCGGTGCTCCCTCAGTACTGACCCTCCGACAGTGCGGCGCTCCCTCAGTACTGACCCTCCGACAGTGCGGCGCTCCCTCAGCACTGCCCCTCCGGCCCTCAGTACTGCAATGGGAGTGTCGGCCTGGATTATGGGGCTCGAACCCACGACAGAGAGGAAGCTGAACGGCTCTTTCCAGTGTTAGGTTGAGTCCGATCCTCA
>NW_027139720.1:0-106542 GCF_035084215.1 Heptranchias perlo | reverse complement strand
TGAAAGCGGGACGTGTGTCTGGGTGATGTGCCTGTCATGGTTGAATAGCTGCCAGTGTGCGTGGCCTGTGAGTTGTGGGTGGGCGGCTTGAAACAGTGGTCATGTGTAAGGGTGAGAGGAAGCATCTGATTGGAAGAGTTGAGTATTGATGGGAAGAGTTTATTGGTGTGTGGGTGATGGGGGTGTCGTGTGTGGTGCAGTTGGTCGGAGACACCACTTGACAGTTGACCTCACTCACCCTGACCACTCATGTCAAAGCATTGAACTTCTTCCTGCACTGCATCCATGTTCATGATGCTGTGCGCCTCGCATTGACTTCGTCCCCCGCTGCCTCCCACTGCCTTTTGAGTATGTGTCTGAGGGGCCTCTTGCACCCCCCCCCCCCCCCCCCGGTTATAGGATGTCCCTCCTTCTGTCCAAGGTCTCTCGTGCATCAGCAGAGAACCTTGGTGCACGCACTCTCACAGGCCTGGTACCAACTCAGATCGGCAGATTGGTGAGGTCTGGGGTGCAGATTGGAGGATGTGCGATTTATTACTGCGCAACCTTGATTCAATATTTTAACATAACTCATTAGTGTGTAAACATAAGGATGGGACCTGCATCTGTGTTTTATGTGTGCGATGTCTGGTCTCCGCTCAGACTCTGTGCAGACAGTGGACTGTTATTTTCAGCAAATAACAGGTACCAGCTACCTTTAAGAGATTGTCAAAGAACATCCTCCCTTTAAGAGATTGAGCACCCTCTGGTGGGTGGAAAGTGCGAATTGCATTGATTCCACCACAAGGCCTGGAATGAACGCTGATTGCGGGAGAGTCCTCGGGTGGGCTGAATCTTGTGTCCTGCACAGGGGTCATTGGGCTCGGTGGTAACAGCACATCACACTACCTACGCCCAAAAACGGCCCCTATCCAATTTTTCTCCCCTCATGATTTTGAAAACCTCTATTAAATTTCCACTGAACTTTCTCTCCTCTAAAGAGAACCATCCTCGCTTCTCAGTCTCTACACGTAACTTCCTCAGTACTGCCCCTCCGACAGTGCAGCGCTCCCTCAGTACTGACCCTCCGACAGTGCAGCGCTCCCTCAGTACTGACGCTCCGACAGTGCAGCGCTCCCTCAGTACTGACCCTCCGACAGTGCAGCACTCCCTCAGTACTGACCCTCCGACAGTGCAGCACTCCCTCAGTACTGACCCTCTGACGGTGCAGTACTCCCTCAGTACTGACGCTCCGACAGTGCAGCGCTCCCTCAGTACTGACCCTCCGACAGTGCAGCACTCCCTCAGTACTGACCCTCTGACGGTGCAGTACTCCTCAGTACTGACGCTCCGACCAGTGCAGCACTCCCTCAGTACTGCACTGTGTGTGTCGGCCTGGATTATGAGCTCATTGATGTCAATGCAGAGTCACCGATTCCATCCCTCTCCCTGACCACTGTCTGAGGCTGGACCGGACCGTTCACAACCTTGGAGTTCTATTTGACCCTGAGATGATCTTCCGACACCATATCCACTCCATCACCAAGACCGCCTACTTCCACCTCTGTAACTTCGCCCATCTCTGCCCCTGCTTCAGCTCATCTGCTGCTGAAACCCTCATCCATGCATTTGTTACCTCCAGACTTGACTATTCCAATGCTCTCCTGGCCGGCCTCCCATTTCCACCCTCCGTAAACTTCAGCTCCTCCAAAACTCTGCTGCCCGTATCCGAACTCACACCAAGTCCGGTTCACCCATCACCCCTGCACTCGCTGACCGACATTGGCTCCCAGACAAGCAACACATGAAATTTAAAATTCTCATCCTTGTGTTCAAATCCCTCCCTGCCTCGCCCCTGCCTATCTCTGTAACCTCCTCCAGCCCGACAACCCTCCGAGATCTCTGCACTCCTCCAATTCTAGCCTCTTGCGCATCCCCGATTTTAATCGCTCCACCGTTGGCGGCCGTGCCTTCAGCTGCCTCGGCTCTAAGCTCTGGAATTCCCTCCCTAAACCTCTCCACCTCTCACCTCTCTCTCCTCCTTTAAGACCCTCCTTAAAACCCATCTCTTTGACCAAGCTTTTGATCACCTGTCCTAATATCTCCTTATGTGACTCCGTGTCAATTTTTTTTTGATAATCACTCCTGTGAATCTCCTTGGTCGTTTTCCGATGTTAACGGTGTGATATAAATGGAGGATGTTGTTTTTGGACTGCGGTGAGTTATTGCAGGAAGCCATTAATGTTCATCCTGTTCTGATCGATTTTCGGGGCACATCACATCTTTACTGTATCTGTGTTGTTACCAGGGCAATCGTCCAGACTGAGATAAAGCAATAACATCACAATAAGACATTTATTCCTCTGGCCCCAGACATCACAACACTTCAATATTAAATTAAATGACCAGATTTCTGTAGCCGGCTGCTCTCTGTGTATGTCGAGGGCATCAGATCGTAACAGATAAACTGTTGTAATGGAGAGAACGGCTTTAGTGAAGTGTGATTGAAGGTTTCCCCATCTCTGTAACCCCCTCCAGCCCAACACCCCTCCCCATCTCTGTAACCCCCTCCAGCCCTACACCCCTCCCTATCTCTGTAACCCCCTCCAGATCTCTGTAACCCCCTCCAGCCCGACACCCCTCCTATCTTTGTAACCTCCTCCACCCCAACAATCCTCCCTCTCTCTGTAACCCCCTCCAGCCCAACACGCCTCCCCATCTCTGCACCCCCTCCCCCATCTCTGTAACCTCCTCCAGTCCTACACCCCTCTGAGATCTCTGCGCTCCTCCAATTCTGGCCTCTTGTGCATCCCCAGTTTTCATCACCCCACCATTGGCGGCCGTGCCTTCAGCTGCCTGGGCCCTAAGCTCCGGAAATCCCTCCCTGAACCTTTCTGCCTCTCCACCTCTCTCTCCTCCCTTAAGATGCTTCTTAAAAACCACCTCTTTGTCCAAGCTTTGGTCACCTGTCCTAATGTCTCCTTCTTTGTTTGGGTGTCAAATGTTTTGTCTGATTTACACTCCTGTGAATTTCCTTGGGACGTTTTACTCCGTTAAAGGCGCTATATAAATGCAGGTCGTTGTGCGTGGAATTACAGGGCCCAGCATGAATCCTGAGATCCCTGGGCCCTACATTGTCCCCTCAGTGTGTTGTATCTCTACACGGCCCGAGCTGGGACTGTTTCCTTGTTCTGGGGGCTCTGTCCCGCAGGGCTATAAACGGCAAGAGTAACTGAGAGGGACGGAGTGATCGCAGTGGGGGAAGGGACTTCTCAATCACACAACACAGGGGAATGACCTTCCTTTTAACACCGTCAGACCTCTTTAAAATGGACCCGTGCTGGAGGGAGTCTCGGAATTGGTCTGATTCTTCCTTTAAGTGGAGGAGTTTTAATTTGTGTCACTGGTTGACTTGATGCAGGACTGGAATGAGCTGCCTGGATATTCACAGAGTGAGCAACGTTATATTGGGAACTCGCTGGGCAAGGCAGCGATTGGAGCAATAACTCTGTGTTGTGGGACATTCAGATCATTATCAGCTGTGAATAGAAGAGTGAGGAGCCCCCGAGGGAGGGTAAAACCTGCCCCCAGGAGAGTTGGACCATCAATCGGGGGCTGTGTGTAATTCAGGGCACTGGCTCGGTCTCACTTTCTAATCTCACTCACAGGGAAACACCTGGGTTTCCTCCGTCTCTCTGATTAATGCTTTGGGCCTGAGACACTCTCTGTTTATTGGACTATCGATATCAGTAGAATTGTGTTTGCCTTTTAATGAGGGTCTAATCTCGCTGCTCCCTCTTGGTTCCAGAAAGTCCTCTGCGTGTTGGGAGCGATGCGATTCCTCCCTCTTCTGCTCCAAACAGGAGAGAAATAACAATCCCATTAAACGCTGATATTCCATATCTCAGGGGACAGAAAACACCGGCAGAGATGTCGGTCCCGATGGGCTCAGTTTCTGCTCCAGGTTCTGTTCCATTTGTCAGTCGGTGAGAACTCGTTCACCAACAGTGAGCCGCTTGATATCAATCAGCGCGTCTGATTGACCGTTATTGGTCCCAATTGTGTCATTAGCATCCCGGCCGGCCCTGGGTTTAATCACATTGATTGATCACCAGAAATATCAGGCAGAAGGAGAGTGCCAGAAGGAGGCAGTAATAAGGGGTTAAATTTGTGTGGAGTTTCCTGTTGTCTCAGATGTTCCTGTTCACACACTGAGCTGTGTTTGAGGATCTGAGATATCAGCGGGGGCTGCACTAAATCCCATGGTTTGTGGGACCCGGGTTCACACAATTAGAAATTAATTACTCCGATCAACAGATCGCAATTAGACAAATGTGGCCGAGAGACAGAACTGAGCATCAAAGGGAGAGAGTGGAGCCCACGGATTATGGGATGTCCGGGAGTTCAGGTTTTAATTCGCTGCCAGAGGGAGAAATCTTTTTGAAGGAACAAACTTACAGAAAATGTGAACATGTTCCCTGTTGTTGAGTTTAACCAGAAACTTTAAACAGATTATTGAGGGTCAGCGGGGCCCAGATTAAAAACAATCTCAGAATATTTAAATGTCTCGGAGCTGTGATATTTCAGCTGGTGAACACGGGACGGTTTAATTTAAATGGAAGGACGGAGACAACGGAGCAACAGATCGGTTCGTGGCCAGAAACGGGAGGGAACGGATTTATCCCCCGATCTCTCTGCAGCCGGATCCACACAGCTGCTGCTCTGGGCGTTAGTTCCACTGCAGCAACTGGCCCAGGATCCTTCCCCAGGACCCCCCAAACCCCCACCCCCTTCACCAGGACCCCCCAAACCCGCCCCCCCCTTCACCAGGACCCCCCAAACCCCCACCCCCTTCACCAGGACCCCCCCAAACCCGCTCCCCCTTCACCAGGACCCCCCAAACCCCCACCCCCTTCACCAGGACCCCCCAAACCCGCCCCCCCTTCACCAGGACCCCCCAAACCCGCTCCCCCTTCACCAGGACCCCCCAAACCCGCTCCCCCTTCACCAGGAACCCCCAAACCCGCTCCCCCTTCACCAGGACCCCCCAAACCCCCACCCCCTTCACCAGGACCCCCCAAACCCCCACCCCCTTCACCAGGACCCCCCAAACCCGCTCCCCCTTCACCAGGACCCCCCAAACCCCCTCCCCCCCTTCACCAGGACCCCCCAAACCCGCCCCCCCTTCACCAGGACCCCCCAAACCCGCCGCCCCTTCACCAGGACCCCCCAAACCCACCCCCCCTTCACCAGGACCCCCCAAACCCCCACCCCCCTTCACCAGGACCCCCCAAACCCCCACCCCCTTCACCAGGACCCCCCCAAACTCCCACCCCCTTCACCAGGACCCCCCAAACCCGCTCCCCCTTCACCAGGACCCTCCAAACCCGCCCCCCCCTTCACCAGGACCCCCAAACCCACCCCCCCTTCACCAGGACCCCCCAAACCCCCGCCCCCCCTTCAACAGGACCCCCCAAACCCCCTCCCCCCTTCACAGGACCTCCCAAACCCGCCCCCCCCTTCACCAGGACCCCCCAAACCCACCCCCCTTCACCAGGACCCCCCAAACCCGCCCCCCCTTCACTAGGACCCCCCAAACCCGCCCCCCCCTTCACCAGGACCCCCCAAACCCACCCCCCTTCACCAGGACCCCCCAAACCCGCTCCCCCCTTCACCAGGACTCCCCAAACCCCCTCCCCGCTTCACCAGGACCCCCCAAACCCCCCAACACCCCCCCTTCACCAGGACCCCCCAAACCCGCTCCCCCTTCAACAGGACCTCCCAAACCCGCTCCCCCCCCTTTCAACAGGACCTCCCAAATCCGCTTCCCCTCTTCACCAGGACCCCCCAAACCCGTTCCCCCTTCAACAGGACCTCCCAAACCCGCTCCCCCTTCACCAGGACGCCCCAAACCCGCTCCCCCTTCACCAGGACCCCCCAAACCCGCTCCCTCCCCTTCACCAGGACCCCCCCGCACCCCCTTCACCAGGACCCCCCGCACCCCCTTCACCAGGACCCCCCAAACCCGCTCCCCCTTCACCAGGACCTCTCAAACCCCACCCCCTTCACCAGGACCCCCCAAGACCGCCCCCCCACACCTTCAACGGGACCTCCCAAACCCGCTCCCCCCTTAAACACCTGCTCCCCCACCTTAAACACCCCCTCCCTACATCCCTCCCTCCCCCACCTTAAACACCCCCTCCCTCCGTCCCTCCCTCCCCACGTTAAACACCCCCTCCCTCCGTCCCCACCTCCCCACCTTAAACACCCCCTCCCTCCGTCCCCACCTCCCCACCATAAACACCCCCTCCCTCCGACCCCACCTCCCCACCTTAAACACCCCCTCCCTCCCCACCTGAAACACCCCCTCCCTCCGTCCCTCCCTCCCCACCTGAAACACCCCCTCCCTCCGTCCCTCCCTCCCCACCTGAAACACCCCCTCCCTCCGTCCCCACCTCCCCACCTGAAACACCCCCTCCCTCCGTCCCTCCCTCCCCACCTGAAACACCCCCTCCCTCCGTCCCCACCTCCCCACCTTAAACACCCCCTCCCTCCGTCCCTCCCTCCCCTCACCTTAAACACCCCCTCCCTCCCCTCACCTTAAACACCCCCGTCCCTCCCTCCCCATCTTAAACACCCCCGTCCCTCCCTCCCCTCACCTTAAACAGCCCCCTCCCTCCCCCACCTTAAAGGTGGGAGATGAAGGGACCGAGTGTAATGTATCCAAGTTTGCTGACGATACAAAGCTCGATGGAAAAGTAAGCTGTGAGGAGGACACAAAGATTCTGCAAAGGGAGTGGGCAAGCAGGTGACAGATGGAATATAATGTGGGGAAATGTGAAGTTATTCACTTTGGTGGAAAGAATCGAAAAACAGAATATTTTTTAAATGGTGAGAAACTATTAAATGTTGGTGTCCAGAGAGACTTGGGTGTCCTGATACAAGAAACACAAAAAGTTAGCATGCAGGTACAGCAAGCAATTAGGAAGGCAAATAGCATTTTGGCCTTTATTGCAAGGGAGTTGGAGTACAAGAGTAAGGAAGTCTTACTACAGTTGTACAGGGCTTTGGTGAGACCTCACCGGAATACTCCGTACAGTTTTGGTCTCCTTATCTAAGGAAGGATATACTTGCCTTGGGGGTGGTGCAACGAAGGTTCACTAGATTGATTCCTGGGATGAGAGGATTGTCCTATGAGGAGAGATTGAGTAGAATGGGCCTATTCTCTCTGGAGTTTAGAAGAATGAGAGATGATCTCATTGAAATATATAAGATTATGAGGGGGCTTGTCAGGGTCGATGCTGAGAGATTGTTTCCCCTGGCTGGAGAGTCTAGAACGAGGGAGCATAGTCTCAGGATAAGGGGTCGGCCATTTCAGACTGAGATGAGGAGGAATTTCTTCACACACAGGGTTGTGAATCTTTGGAATTCTCCACCCCAGAGGGCTGTGGATGCTGAGTCATTGAATATATTCAAGACTGAGATCGATAGTTTTTTGACTCTCGGGGAATCAAGGGATATGGGGATCGGGCGGGAAAGTGGAGTTGAGGTCGAAGATCAGCCATGATCTGATTGAATGGTGGAGCAGGCTCGAGGGGCCTCATGGCCCACTCCTGTTCCTATTTCTTATGTCCTTATGTTCTTACAGACTGTCACATTGCGGACTGTCACATTGCGGACTGTCACATTGCGGACTGTCACATTGCGGACTGTCACATTGCGGACTGTCACATTGCGGACTGTCATATTACAGACAAACAGCAGTGAGTCTGCAGATATTTCCCTTTATGGTCTTTAGGATCGTGGGGCAAAATTCAGTGTAATACAATTTCACTTTAATATCACATCAGATTCCCTTCCCATCTTTGTTCTCAGTGTAATCCACTGTAATCCCCACCCCCTCCCCTGAACTCTCCCACCCCCTCTGCCCAGACTCGACTGTAATCACCACCCCTCCCCCTGAACCCCTCCCCCCTGTGTCGACATTTGATTGTAATCGTTTTTTCATTTTCTAAATAAGATAATCTGTGTATTTATAATAATCCACAGATACATTGGGAGAGAGAATTGAGGCAAACTTCCATCTTCTTACAAACACAAATAATCTCATCGAAACGTTTGCTCCATTATTGCCCCTTATTATCCTGGACCATTATATTAATGTGTGTATTATATTAAAATGGGGGTTGAGATTGGGGTTGGGGTTATTGCCCCTTATTATCCTGGACCAGCCTTGTCCTGTATTATATTAATATTGGGGGTGAGATTGGGGTTGGGGTCATTGCCCCTTATTATCCCGGACCAGCCTTGTCCTGTATTATATTAATATTGGGGGTGAGATTGGGGTTGGGGTTATTGCCCCTTATTATCCTGGACCAGCCTTGTCCTGTATTATATTAATATTGGAGGTGAGATTGGGGTTGGGGTTATTGCCCCTTATTATCCTGGACCAGCCTTGTCCTGCATTATATTAATATTGGGGTTGAGATTGGGGTTGGGGTTATTGCCCCTTATTATCCTGGACCAGCCTTGTCCTGTATTATATTAATATTGAGGTTGGGATTGGGGTTGGGGTCATTGCCCCTTATTATCCTGGACCAGCCTTGTCCTGTATTATATTAATATTGGGGGTGAGATTGGGGTTGGGGTTATTGCCCCTTATTATCCTGGACCAGCCTTGTCCTGTATTATATTAATATTGGGGGTGAGATTGGGGTTGGGGTTATTGCCCCTTATTATCCTGGACCAGCCTTGTCCTGTATTATATTAATATTGGGGGTGAGATTGGGGTTGGGGTTATTGCCCCTTATTATCCTGGACCAGCCTTGTCCTGTATTATATTAATATTGGGGGTGAGATTGGGGTTGGGGTTATTGCCCCTTATTATCCTGGACCAGCCTTGTCCTGTATTATATTAATATTGGGGGTGAGATTGGGGTTGGGGTCATTGCCCCTTATTATCCTGGACCAGCCTTGTCCTGTATTATAACTTTACTCGCAGTGACCCTGGATACTGAACCCACGATTAGAATCTGATTTCTTTCCACATTTAACGAGAGGTGGAATCCTGAACTCTGCTCCCTGCAGTTCCACAAATCAATGTGGCCATTTTCCAATGACGGGGAGATTGGTCGGAAGGAGTTCCCGAGCTGTAAAACCCAAGGAGTAAAGTGAGAAAGTGTGGGAGCCGCTTTGATCTGAGGTTTCTATCGGGGAAAGGGGGCTGGTTTGGAATGCTGGAGCTCTCTGATCTCAGGCCCATCATTAGATTAGTGAGGGGGAGAAATCTTTCATTCAAAAACACCAGGAGAAATTAAACAGAAAACACATTCCGGCCTCTGAGACCAAACAGGGGACAGAAGGAGCAAAGATTGGGGCCATCGAGACCCAACTTATTACTGAGATTTAATATTTGGGGAAAGAGGATCAGGTTTTTATAATCCTGTGATATGGGAAAGGATTAAATATTGGAGGGGGGATTAGATCAGTAATTTTGATCAGGAATAAAATTAATTGTGAAGAAGTGATGGATATTTATTGGGGGTGAAGAGGATTTAATTATTTTTCGAGGATTAATTTTCTGGGCCGATGTCCCTTGTGTTGATGATCCACAGACAGTTTTAGATATCGTTTCCTGCCCAGCTCATTGCCCTTTTACACTGCAGTTATGCTGTGATGCTGATTAAATTTACCTTCTGTCGATGTAATGTAAAACTAGTGTGATTCTAATATTACAATCGAGCTGTACGATGTCTTTAACAGACAGGGGACGTTTGGAAACAATCTTTCACAGAATTTTCCCATCACAGCAAAACATTCAGTGATTTTAAATCCAATCTTCTGACGTCACGAAGAAATATCAGATGAGAGATTAATATTTTGGAAAGCTTGTTTCTAAACATTGCCCGAGGATTAAACATATATCTGTGTAAAAGGGAAGGGCTTTTGATCAAGGTAACCTTGCCTCTTCACAAAGTGGAGTCAGTGCTGATTGTAAATCTTCCAAAACTCTCCTCTGATTTTGTGCTCAAGTCTCTGGAGTGGGACTTGAACCCATGACCTTCTGACCCAGAGGTGGAGAGAACGACCCACTGAACCACACTGACACCTCAGGGGATTTCCCCTCTGAATTGTCCTCTAATGTTGAGTGTGAATCTGTCACTGGCCATTCTCAGAGGGGTCAGGACCTTCACTGGTCAAAGGTTTCCCGTCCTCTTCTCTGAGGCTCTGACAGCGAGACTCCAGGATAAAAAGGTACTTTGTCTCTCAGGCCCCAAGTCCTGGGTTCATCGAATCATAGAGTGGGTCCAGGACTGGTGTGTGTAGTCTGAGCTCCCTCTTCATTAAACCTCCCCCAGTGTGTCCCCGGGGACAGAGATACTGAATCATAGAGCGGGTCCAGGACTGGGGCTGAGGACACAGAGTGAGGGGCCCAGGACCCTGGCCTTTTATAACACTCGACATGGAACGATATAATGGCTGAATTTAAAGTAAGGAGATGGTCCACATTCAATACAAACAGTTCCCAAAGCTGGGCTGTGTCTCCCGAAAGTGACTCTGAGATTCCCACTCATCATCTCCTCGATTAAAAGGCACATTGTTTTCATTAAATGGATCGTTTCTAGAAAATGGATTTTGATCCTCGAGGGATTCCTGGATTTTAATTTGTTTTTGTCACTTGCAGGAGATCAAGAGAACAGGGAGTGACCCTGTTAGTGTCGGGGAGGGCAGATTCTGGTCTGACAGTGTGAGTGTGAACAGGGAGTGACCCTGTTAGTGTCGGGGAGGGCAGATTCTGGTCTGACAGTGTGAGTGTGAACAGGGAGTGACCCTGTTAGTGTCGGGGAGGGCAGATTCTGGTCTGACAGTGTGAGTGTGAACAGGGAGTGACCCTGTTAGTGTCGGGGAGGGCAGATTCTGGTCGGACAGTGTGAGTGTGAACAGGGAGTGACCCTGTTAGTGTCGGGGAGGGCAGATTCTGGTCTGACAGTGTGAGTGTGAACAGGGAGTGACCCTGTTAGTGTCGGGGAGGGCAGATTCTGGTCTGACAGTGTGAGTGTGAACAGGGAGTGACCCTGTTAGTGTCGGGGAGGGCAGATTCTGGTCTGACAGTGTGAGTGTGAACAGGGAGTGACCCTGTTAGTGTCGGGGAGGGCAGATTCTGGTCTGACAGTGTCAGTGTGAACAGGGAGTGACCCTGTTAGTGTCGGGGAGGGCAGATTCTGGTCTGACAGTGTGAGTGTGAACAGGGAGTGACCCTGTTAGTGTCGGGGAGGGCAGATTCTGGTCTGACAGTGTGAGTGTGAACAGGGAGTGACCCTGTTAGTGTCGGGGAGGGCAGATTCTGGTCTGACAGTGTGAGTGTGAACAGGGAGTGACCCTGTTAGTGTCGGGGAGGGCAGATTCTGGTCGGACAGTGTGAGTGTGAACAGGGAGTGACCCTGTTAGTGTCGGGGAGGGCAGATTCTGGTCTGACAGTGTGAGTGTGAACAGGGAGTGACCCTGTTAGTGTCGGGGAGGGCAGATTCTGGTCTGACAGTGTGAGTGTGAACAGGGAGTGACCCTGTTAGTGTCGGGGAGGGCAGATTCTGGTCTGACAGTGTGAGTGTGAACAGGGAGTGACCCTGTTAGTGTCGGGGAGGGCAGATTCTGGTCTGACAGTGTCAGTGTGAACAGGGAGTGACCCTGTTAGTGTCGGGGAGGGCAGATTCTGGTCTGACAGTGTGAGTGTGAACAGGGAGTGACCCTGTTAGTGTCGGGGAGGGCAGATTCTGGTCTGACAGTGTCAGTGTGAACAGGGAGTGACCCTGTTAGTGTCAGGGAGGGCAGATTCTGGTCTGACAGTGTGAGTGTGAACAGGGAGTGACCCTGTTAGTGTCGGGGAGGGCAGATTCTGGTCTGACAGTGTGAGTGTGAACAGGGAGTGACCCTGTTAGTGTCGGGGAGGGCAGATTCTGGTCTGACAGTGTGAGTGTGAACAGGGAGTGACCCTGTTAGTGTCGGGGAGGGCAGATTCTGGTCTGACAGTGTCAGTGTGAACAGGGAGTGACCCTGTTAGTGTCGGGGAGGGCAGATTCTGGTCTGACAGTGTGAGTGTGAACAGGGAGTGACCCTGTTAGTGTCGGGGAGGGCAGATTCTGGTCTGACAGTGTGAGTGTGAACAGGAACACCAGGAATAACTATTCTGAAATACACTTTCCTCATTGCTGCAACCTTTGAATCCGATCGTTGCAGAAACCATTCTCCCCTCGACACACCAACCTCCCGACAGTTACTGTAATTCCTGGCCCAGAATTAGTGTCAATTCATTAATAAAGAATATTCGAGCTGGGTTTGTTCACATTACAGTTATTGGATTAAAAGATGGCAGGAATTCACAGAGTAACACTGGGAGGGGCAGTAGTAATCGTTGGAATGGCGCGTCGGAGTCGGGGAGGAGTGGCGGTGGTTCGGGGAGGAGTGGCGGTGGTTCGGGGAGGAGTGGCGGTGGTTCGGGGAGGAGTGGCGGTGGTTCGGGGAGGAGTGGCGGTGGTTCGGGGAGGAGTGGCGGTGGTTCGGGGAGGAGTGGCGGTGGTTCGGGGAGGAGTGGCGGTGGTTCGGGGAGGAGTGGCGGTGGTTCGGGGAGGAGTGGCGGTGGTTCGGGGAGGAGTGGCGGTGGTTCGGGGAGGAGTGGCGGTGGTTCGGGGAGGAGTGGCGGTGGTTGGGGGAGGAGTGGCGGTGGTTGGGGGAGGAGTGGCGGTGGTTCGGGGAGGAGTGGCGGTGGTTCGGGGAGGAGTGGCGGTGGTTCGGGGAGGAGTGGCGGTGGTTGGGGGAGGAGTGGCGGTGGTTGGGGGAGGAGTGGCGGTGGTTCGGGGAGGAGTGGCGGTGGTTCGGGGAGGAGTGGCGGTGGTTAGGGGAGGAGTGGCGGTGGTTCGGGGAGGAGTGGCGGTGGTTCGGGGAGGAGTGGCGGTGGTTCGGGGAGGAGTGGCGGTGGTTCGGGGAGGAGTGGCGGTGGTTCGGGGAGGAGTGGCGGTGGTTCGGGGAGGAGTGGCTGTGGTTAGGGGAGAAGTGGCAGTGGTTCGGGGAGGAGTGGCAGTGGTTCGGGGAGGAGTGGCAGTGGTTCGGGGAGGAGTGGCAGTGGTTCGGGGAGGAGTGGCAGTGGTTCGGGGAGGAGTGGCAGTGGTTCGGGGAGGAGTGGCAGTGGTTCGGGGAGGAGTGGCAGTGGTTCGGGGAGGAGTGGCAGTGGTTCGGGGAGGAGTGGCCGTAGTTAGGGGAGGAGTGGCAGTGTTCGGGGAGGAGTGGCAGTGGTTCGGGGAGGAGTGGCGGTGGTTCGGGGAGGAGTGGCCGTAGTTAGGGGAGGAGTGGCAGTGGTTCGGGGAGGAGTGGCAGTGGTTCGGGGAGGAGTGGCCGTAGTTAGGGGAGAAGTGGCAGTGGTTCGGGGAGGAGTGGCAGTGGTTCGGGGAGGAGTGGCGGTGGTTCGGGGAGGAGTGGCAGTAGTAACAGCGGTTCTAATGTAATGAGTGCAGCTAAAATCAACTAATAAGGACAGGTTTTAATTGTGAATGAAGAGCTGTGAATATAATTTCCCCCATTAATAATTCAGCAGCTGGATACGATCGATGCCAATCACTCGCGCTCATTACTGGAGATTATTTGATGAGATTTTAATTGATTGGAATTGAAGTCCTAATTCTCATATTAATCAGATTATTTTATCCTGACTCCACCAGACAACTGATCCAATGAATCTCCCCTCTGCTCACTACAAAAAGTGCGATTAACATTTGTACATTATTCTCACTCTGACAGAGGACATGGTTTAAGATTTCGAGCAGATCTCCCATGGCATCACTCGATACGTTGCTTTATAAACTCAGGAGTGTTGTACCAAGTGTTACAAATTTCATATCCACCTTCGGCATTCCCCAGGGTTCTGGGTTCAAGGTTTATGGGTTCAGGGTTCAGGGCTTCACCAGATTTGGTCACTCCCATTAGTGGTCCCTATTTCTTGTGTTCAGGAGTGTGCCCATAGTATTATTAAGGACAGAATCATAGAATGATAGAATCATCCATCGGAGAAGGAGGCCATTCAGCCCATCCTTTCTGTGCTGGCTGTTTGAAAGAGCTATCCAATTAGTCCCACTCCCCTGCTCTTTCCCCATAACACTGCAAATTTCTCCTTTTCAAGTATTTATCCAATTCCCTTTTGAAAGTTATCATTGAATCTGATTCCACCACTCTGTCAGGCAGCGCATTCCAGATCAGAACAACTCGCTGCGTAAAAAAAATTCTCCTCATTTCCCCCCCGAACCTTTTGCCAATTACCTTAAATCTGTGCCCTCTGGTTACCGACCCTCCTGCCACTGGAAACAGTTTCTCCTTATTTACTCTATCAAAACCCTTCATGATTTTGAACACCTCTATCAACGACTGGGAATTAAATATGCCAGGGTATTTAACAATCAGGAAGGACAGGCAGGAAGGAAGGGGAGGTGGGGTGGCTATGTTAATAAAGGAAGGAATCACTGTAATACAGAGAAATGATATTGGGACAAAGCATCAAGATAATGAAACAGTTTGGGTGGAGATAAGGAATAATAAGGGGAAAAAAAACATTAGTGGGCGTAGTATATAGGCCTCCTAATAGTTGCAACTCTGCTGGAAGAAGTATTAATCAGGAGATAGTCGGGGCATGTAATAAGGGAACAGCCATAATTATGGGGGATTTTAATTATCATATTAACTGGACAAATCAAATTGGGCAGAGCAGCCTTGAGGACGAGTTCATTGAATGCATCAGGAATGGATTTCTTGAGCAGTATGTAACTGATCCTACAAGGGGGCAGGCAACCTTGGACCTGGTCCTGTGTAATGAGTCAGGATTAATTAATAATGTCCTAGTTAAGGATCCCCTTGGAACGAGCGACCACAACATGGTTGAATTCCATATCCAATTAGAGGGTGAGAAGGTTGATTCTCAAACAAGCGTACTGAGCTTGAATAAAGGAGACTATGATGGTATGAGAGCGGAATTGATTAAAGTGGACTGGGAAAATAGATTAAAGGGTAAGACGGTACATGAGCAGTGGTGTTCATTTAGGGAGTTATTTTACAACTTTCAAAATAAATATATTCCACTGAGGAAAAAAGGGTGTAAAAGAAATGACAGCCATCCGTGGCTAAGTAAAGAAATCAAGGATAGTATCCGACTAAAAACAAGGACATATAAGGTAGCCAAACTTAGTGGGAGGATAGAAGATTGGGAATTCTTCAAAAGACAGCAAAAAGTAACTAAAGGATTGATTAAGAAAGGGAAGTTAGATTATGAAAATAAATTAGCAAAAAATATAAAAACAGATAGCAAGAGTTTCTATAGTTATATAAAAAGAAAAAGGGTGGCTAAGGCAAACATAGGTCCCTTAGAGGATGAGACCGGGAAATTAATGGTGGGAAACATGGAGATGGCAAAAATGCTGAACAAATATTTTGTTTCAGTCTTTACAGTAGAGGACACTAAGAATATCCCAACACTGGACAAACAGGGGACTCTCGGGGGGGAGGAGCTAAATACGATTAAAATCACTCAGGAGATGGTACTCAGTAAAATAATGGGACTCAAGGCGGATAAATCCCCTGGACCTGATGGCTTCCATCCTAGGGTCTTGAGGGAAGTGGCAGTAGGGATTGTGGATGCTTTGGTGATAGTTTTCCAAAATTCCCTGGACTCAGGAGAGGTCCCGGCAGATTGGAAAACTGCTAATGTAACACCGTTATTTAAAAAGGGTAGTAGGCAGAAGGCTGGAAATTATAGGCCAGTTAGCTTAACATCTGTGGTGGGTAAAATTTTGGAGTCTATTATTAAGGAGACAGTAACGGAACATTTAGATAAGCATAATTTAATAGGACAAAGTCAGCATGGCTTTATGAAGGGGAAGTCATGTCTGACAAATTTGCTTGAGTTCTTCGAGGATATAACGTATAGGGTGGATAAAGGGGAACCAGTGGACATAGTGTATTTAGACTTCCAGAAGGCATTCGACAAGGTGCCACATAAAAGATTATTACTTAAGATAAAAAATCACGGGATTGGGGGTAATATTCTGGCATGGGTGGAGGATTGGTTATCGAACAGGAAGCAGAGAGTTGGGATAAATGGTTCATTTTCGGACTGGCAACCAGTAACCAGTGGTGTTCCACAGGGGTCGGTGCTGGGTCCCCAACTCTTTACAATCTATATTAACGATTTGGAGGAGGGGACCGAGTGCAACATATCAAAATTTGCAGATGATACAAAGATGGGAGGGAAAGTAGAGAGTGAGGAGGACATAAAAAACCTGCAAGGGGATATAGACAGGCTGGGTGAGTGGGCGGAGATTTGGCAGATGCAATATAATATTGGAAAATGTGAGGTTATGCACTTTGGCAGGAAAAATCAGAGAGCAAGTTATTTTCTTAATGGCGAGAGACTGGAAAGTACTGCAGTACAAAGGGATCTGGGGGTCCTAGTGCAAGAAAATCAAAAAGTTGGTATGCAGGTGCAGCAGGTGATCAAGAAAGCCAACGGAATGTTGGCTTTTATTGCTAGGGGGATAGAATATAAAAACAAGGAGGTATTGCTGCAGTTATATAAGGTATTGGTGAGACCGCACCTGGAATACTGCATACAGTTTTGGTCTCCATACTTAAGAAAAGACATACTTGCTCTCGAGGCAGTACAAAGAAGGTTCACTCGGTTAATCCCGGGGATGAGGGGGCGGACATATGAGGAGAGGTTGAGTAGATTGGGACTCTACTCATTGGAGTTCAGAAGAATGAGAGGCGATCTTATTGAAACATATAAGATTGTGAAGGGTCTTGATCGGGTGGATGCAGTAAGGATGTTCCCAAAGATGGGTGAAACTAGAACTAGGGGGCATAATCTTAGAATAAGGGGCTGCTCTTTCAAAACTGAGATGAGGAGAAACTTCTTCACTCAGAGGGTGGTAGGTCTGTGGAATTTGCTGCCCCAGGAAGCTGTGGAAGCTACATCATTAGATAAATTTAAAACAGAAATAGACAGTTTCCTAGAAGTAAAGGGAATTAGGGGTTATGGGGAGCGGGCAGGAAATTGGACATGAAGCTGAGTTCGGATCGGTCAATGCCCTGTGGGTGGCGGAGAGGGCCCAGGGGCTATGTGGCCGGGTCCTGCTCCGACTTCTTGTGTTCTTTAGATTTGTGGTTGGGATCAGATCAGCCATGATCTTATTGAATGGCGGAGCAGGCTCGAGGGGCCGATTGGCCTACTCCTGCTCCAATTTCTTATGTTCTTATGTTCTTATGTTCTCCCTTTAACCTTCTCTGCTGTTGGGAGAACAATCCCAGCTTCTCCAGTCTCTCCCCATAACTGAAGTCCCTCATCCCTGGTCCCATTCTGGTAAATCTCCTCTGCATTGTGTTTGAATCACATTCTCCCCTCACCCTCAGTGAGAAGCGTAATAATCAGCCCGGGTTTAACATTGGTGGTTGTGGTCAGTGAGTCTGGAGATCTGGAACTGGTTCCCGGACTTTGACTGATTTTACCCCACAAGATTCTACTGGAATATGAAGAATAATGTTGGGAACAGGAGAAATTACAAAGTGATGAACCTGCGGCCGGTATTAACTCGAGTGTGTGATTTATATTCACATATTTCAGCAGGAAATCCAAAACTCCCTCAGATCGGAGTTGATTCTCTTGGGCTTTGCCTCCTCCGCAGTTTCGGTGCCTGATTTTATTCAAAGGTTTTCTGAACATAGAAATATTACAAAACGGACGGACAGGAAAAGACCCTCTGGTCCATCCAGCCTGTCCCATATAGTCACGGTGCCCAATGCTTCACAATACAGACACTCCCCACCCACCCGGAATCCATGGGATCTCCTGGGAGAGGCAAGAAAACAGATAAAAACCCAGGACAATTAGGGGAAAAATCTGGGAAATTCATCTCCGACCCCCACCTAGGTGATTGAAACTATTCCAGGAGGTCACTCTGACCCTGATTAATGTCACCAGGTACCGACCTTTTGTACCAGGAGATCTCCGCCCCAGACAGAAACAGGTCCAGCTCTCGCTCGAAGGAATTCAGTGAATCGGTGTCCACCGCACGAGCCGGCAGCCTGTTCCAGAGGCCCACGATTCCCCGGGGAAAGAACCACCTCCTGACATCTAACCTCCACCTGGCCTCACATAACCTGTAGGCCTGACCCCTGGTCACCCCTGACCCATCACACTCAGCTCGAACCACAGTACGGGCAGCACATTTGGCCTCAGTGCCCTTGGGGAGGGGGAGGGACAGTGATTGTTTTATAGAAAGTGTTTTTCACAGTGCAGAGGATTTGATCCACAAATTAACTCCCAACCGTGACCTTATTGGACCCTGAACACGAGGCAGCTCCTGGGCTCATTGGGTCTTCCAGCACCGCCCTGAATCTATAACTGAAATGTCTGTTTATTCACAAACTCATCGCCTCCCCTCATTTCTCATTGGTTGCTCCATTTTATTTGGAGCTGATTGATGTCAATAATAAAACCAATCAGGGAATGAGCTTGTGGTGAGAGGGCGAATCTCATCAGTTGTACTTTGAAGATCAGGAGATAAGAACAGAAGAAATAGGAGCAGGAGTAGGCCATTCGGCCCCTCGAGCCTGCTCCGCCATTCAATCAGATTGTGGCTGATCTTCCACCTCAACTCCACTTTCCCACCCAATCCCCATATCTCTTGATTCCAAATATCCATCGATCTCAGTCTTGAATATATTCAACGACTCAGCATCCACAGCCCTCTGGGTGAGAGAATTCCAAAGATTCACAACCCTCTGAGTGAAGAAATTCCTCCTCATCTCAGTCTTAAATGGCTGACCCCTCTATCCTGAGGCTGTGCCCCCTAGTTCGAGACTCTCCAGCCAGCGGAAACAGCCTCTGAGCATCTACCCTGTCAAGCCCCCTCAGAATCTTATATGTTTCAATGAGATCACCTCTCGTTCTCCGAAACCCAGAGAGTTTAGGCCCATTCTACCCAATGGTGACAATTAGTGAAGTGGAGGCTGAGAACAGAGTCTGGTCTCAATGGACTGGTGTCTGAATGATGCTCGATAACAAGCTCAGTCTCCAATCAATGAATCCCCACTTCAAACCAACAAAGAGAGAAAAGAAACACTTTGGGACATCCTGAGGTTGTGAAACGAGCAATAAAAATGCAAGTTGTTCCTTTGTTGAAAGGGATGTCCTTGTTTGAGTCGAAGGCCCTTCCCCTGTCCCTGTCCCCTGATGTTCCAGCAGCTGTGACAGAGGTCTGGGAGTGAGTTACATGCCCACCCTCCCATCCAGTGAATGGTGGGCAGTGAGAGGGAGTGAAAGGGAAGATGAAATGGATGTAACAATGAAGGAGGAAGAAGGGAGAAGTTTACAAAGAAACATCGACAATGATAAACAGGTGACTGGAAACTTAACACACAGAAACACAAATACTTTCCCACAGACCCTCCCTGACCCATGGGCTCAGGGATAAGATTTATATTTTAACTGACTGCAGTCAGAATAAAGAAACACATCTTTGAATTATTGATCTTTACGACCTATTTATTTCAATATGATTTAACCCTCACTGGACATCTTGTCACCAGAGGCAGTAAATATTTCACTTGTGACGTCTGTTGATGTGATTGTTTACGCACAGCAAGATCCCACAATAGCAATGAGATAATGACCAGAAAATCTGTTTTATTGACGTTGGTTGTGGGATAAATATTGGCGAGGACACCGGGGAGAACTCTCCTGCTCTTCTTTGAATAGTTTACATCCACCTGAGAGGACAGACAGGGTTTCAGTTTAACATCTCTTCCTGAAGGCAGCACCTCCGACAGTGCAGTGCTCCCTCAGTACTGACCCTCCGACAGTGCAGCGCTCCCTCAGTACTGACCCTCCGACAGTGCAGCGCTCCCTCAGTACTGACCCTCCGACAGTGCAGCGCTCCCTCAGTACTGACCCTCCGACAGTGCAGCGCTCCCTCAGTACTGACCCTCCGACAGTGCAGCGCTCCCTCAGTACTGACCCTCCGACAGTGCAGCGCTCCCTCAGTACTGACCCTCCGACAGTGCAGCGCTCCCTCAGTACTGACCCTCCGACAGTGCAGCGCTCCCTCAGTACTGACCCTCCGACAGTGCAGCGCTCCCTCAGTACTGCCCCTCCGACAGTGCAGCGCTCCCTCAGCACTGACCCTCCGACAGTGCAGCGCTCCCTCAGCACTGACCCTCCGACAGTGCAGCGCTCCCTCAGCACTGACCCTCCGACAGTGCAGCGCTCCCTCAGCACTGACCCTCCGACAGTGCAGCGCTCCCTCAGCACTGACCCTCCGACAGTGCAGCGCTCCCTCAGTACTGACCCTCCGACAGTGCAGCGCTCCCTCAGCACTGATCCTCCGACAGTGCAGCGCTCCCTCAGTACTGACCCTCCGACAGTGCAGCGCTCCCTCAGTACTGACCCTCCGACAGTGCAGCGCTCCCTCAGCACTGCACTGGGAACGAGTGTGACACAGAAGGAGTGTGACACAGGAGTGTGAGATCGAGTAACTGCACATTTACTCCCCGATGTCGGGATCTCTCGGGGAGACTCTCTGATCCGGGAGATTCCCTTTCGGGAGCGACGCTCACTGGGAAACGGATCCCAGGATGTCACAGGTGCTTTTTGATCCCAGAATCACCCCTGGTCCTGACCAAGGGACGTGTAAAATTACTGAACATACAACGGCCGCCGGTCAATAAACTCCCGCAGCCCCTCAGAATGAAGAGAAAGAAATCAAAGCCGAGAATACTGGAAACTCTCAGCAGGTCAGGCAGCGTCTGTGGGGAGAGAAACAGATTGTTCTGATGAAAGGTCATCGACCTGAAACATTCACTCTGTTTCTCTCCCCACAGATGCTGCCTGACCTGCTGAGTGTTTCCAGCATTCTCGGGTTTGAGTTCTGATTTGCAGCGTCCGCAGTATTTTGCTTTAGTTTGAGTGAAGAGAAGGGTGGTGTCATCTTTTCCCTGATTGGAGATCTGTCCCCAGTGAGCTGCCATTTAAGGAGAAAGTGCTCGGTGAGTGAAATGACAGGAAGATATTGCCAACAGGCTCTGACCTCAGTGATAGGGAAAGGCTTCAGTTTGAAATATGAAAAGCTCACTTCACGAGAGGCCTTTAAACCAGTGAATGGAGATCGAGCTTTGAGTTCAAGTCGTCAACATCGAAACTGTTAAAGGTCAACGGAGAAAGTTGGTGTTTGATGCCATGACGAGGGATTAATACCAAAAACAAGCTCTTAATTCTGTAGTTAATCTCCATAATATTCACTCCATCCTTCCCTTGTACAAAGGGTCCAGGTTATTAATTGTTATTGGCCCTAATATCACCGCCATCAATCAGCTGGGGTCAAAGTGTAAAGTTGTGTGAAGTGTTTCTGAATAATGTGAGCTGTGATGGGGAGATGGATTCCTCTCACATTCAGCACCAACACAATAATCACACCAAGTAACTCGCCAAGGCTTCTTCAACAACACCTCCCAAACCCACCACCTCCACCACCTGGAAGGACAAGGGCAGCAGGTGCATGGGAACACCGTCACCTCCAAGTTCCCCTCCGAGTCACACACCATCCCGACTTGGACATATATCGGCCGTTCCTTCATCGTCACTGGGTCCAAATCCTGGAACTCCCGACCGAACAGCACTGTGGGAGAACCTTCACCACACGGACTGCAGCGGTTCAAGAAGAAGGCCCATCACCACCTTCTCAAGGGGCAACTCGGGATGGGCAATAAATGCCGGCCTTGCCAACGACACCCACATCCCAAAGAATTGATGATAAAAGTATTTTGTAAGAGTTTCCCCCGGTCACAGGAGAAACGAGCGATGGGTTTCTTGTGAAAGAAGGAAATAGTGGGAGTGAGATTCCTCTGTGTGTTGTAGGATCCTGAAGCAATGTCCAGATTCCAATGGGCCCCAGGGTTACTGGACGGAGAGAGGCTGAACCCTGATCCTCAGAGGGAGCAGTGGGGGGAGACCCCAAACCTCCAATAGACGACCAGTCCCACTCCTCTCTGTGGGGCCCACAGAAACCTCCCCCCTCCCCCGCTCACTCAGTGCCTTAAATATTCAACCAGCCCCAGTTCAGGCAAAGGACATCACAAAACCTGCAGGGTCACCCTGGGGTCAGACTGTAACTCATCCCAGCTTTTATTAATATCACGTGTCAGAGGAATCCAATAATACAGAAATCATAAGAGAAACTTTACTGTTTGAATCACTTCCCAGCTGAAATATAATGTGCAGTAAAAATATATTTGATGAAAGTTCTGAGAGAGAAGGAAAGGCAACTCCCAGTGTAAGGCTTGTGATTCTCTCCCCGTATTACACACCTTGTAACCCTGTCTGCAGATCGAGCACTTTCCCAGTAACAGGACTCACAGTTCAATGGCTCCATTAACCAGGGAAGGTTCCACATCCAGAAACAATCAGTAGAGTTCAGGTACCCGATGATATGAAGCTTATAGAGCAGAGTGGGAGAGAAGGGAGACAGCAGACACACTGTCCACCTCAGCCCCTTCACATCAACTCATTCCCACAGGTTCCTCACTCAGGCCCAGAGCTCAGCTCCATCCGAGGGGACAGAAATATTCAGAGTGACAAAACTTTCACCCAAACCGTGTCTGACTGACAGTTTCTGTCCCTGAGGGAGGAAACATTCCTCGGCCCACAGAATCTAACAGACAGTTGATCTTCACATGGCCTCGCCCCTCCCGATCTCTGTAATCTCCTAAATGTCTCTCAGACGCCCTGACTGACTGTTCAGGGAGCTGGTGAGAAGGTCCTTGTGAGGGTTTGATGGAAACACAAAGTGCTGTGAAAGAGCTGGACTGGAAATGACATTTCGACACTTCCTCACTCACAGCCAGAGCCTTGTTTACAAACTGCACTCGATGGCACATCAGTTCAGGCAAATCAGCTCCCCGCAGACTCCCATTCTGGTTTAACACACAAGGTACAGAGATTACCTGCCCAGGGTCTGAGGCTAAACACCATCTCCAAAGGTCACCCATTCTCTGACCTTCCGAAGGTCACTCTCTGGGACTTATCTCTAATGTTCCTGAGCTCACTCTCACAGCCGAGCTCTGACTCCCCCTTTGTGAATTCCATCAGCCCATTGAGAGAAACATTGATTCCCAAACTCGTCTGTGACCATCTTTGAGCCGCAGAGATTACAGGAAGAAACCTTTGATCTTCCCGGGAACGCTGGAGAATGGTGGAGAGGTTTGGGCCCTTCGTGTGATATGGAGTGTCGGCCTGGATTATGGGCTCGAGTCTCTGGAGTGGGACTTGAACCCACGACCTTCTGACTCCGAGGCGAGTCACGATTCTGGCCGTGACAGAGCACTGACCTGAGGTTTGGAAATGTCTGTATGGGGAGTTTTCTGACTGTTCTCCATCAGTCACTGGTCCAGGGACCCTTTACAATTCGACCAATCCCCAGCAGGACTCGGTGAATGTGATGGAGTTTGTTCAAGGTGTCAACCATGACAAGCCTCTCATCTCCATTCAGATAAAGCCCAACAGGAGATTATTTGTACAGCATGATTCGGTTAAATTACAATGAAATCAAAGATGGAATTAAATCAGCCCTCGTCAGTTCCCCAGAGCTCAGGGGACGGGCTGTTGAATCTGTCTCAGGGAGAATTTGTGCTGGGAAATCCTGATTTAACTTTCAATCACTAGTGGACCTCCTGTGAGGGGTTTAATGGTCAGTTGGTTGAACCTTGGCTTTATAAACAGAGGCAGAGAGTACAAGAGCAAGGAAGTTATGCTAAACCTTTATAAATCACTGGTTAGGCCTCAGCTGGAGGATTGTGTCCAATTCTGGGCACCGCACTTTAGGAATGATCTCAAGGCCTTGGAGAGGGTGCAGAGGAGATTTACTAGAATGGGACCAGGGATGAGGGACTTCAGTTATGGGGAGAGACTGGAGAAGCTGGGGTTGTTCTCCTCAGAGCAGAGAGGTTAAGGGGAGATTTAACAGAGGTGTTCAAATCATGAAGTGTTTTGATAGAGTAAATAAGGAGAAACTGTTTCCAGTGGCAGGAGGGTCGATAACCAGAGGACACAGATTTAAGGTAATTGGCAAAAGAACCAGAGGGGAGATGAGGAGAATGTTTTTACGCAGCGAGTTGTTCTGATCTGGAATGTGCTGCCTGAAAGGGCGGGGGAAGCAGATTCAATAGAAAATCTCAAAAGGGAATTGAATAAATACTTGAAGGGGAAAAATTTACAGAGTTATGGGAAAGAGCAGGGGAGTGGGACTAATTGGATAGCTCTTTCAAAGAGCCGGCACAGGCACGATGGACCGAATGGCCTCTGAATCAGAAGGTCGTGGGATCAATCTCCACTCGAGAGACGTGAGCTCATAATCCAGACTGAAACTTCAATGCAGTACTGAGGGAGTGCTGCACTGTCGGAGGGTCAGTACTGAGGGAGCGCGGCACTGTCGGAGGGTCAGTACTGAGGGAGTGCTGCACTGTCGGAGGGGCAGTACTGAGGGAGTGCTGCACTGTCGGAGGGTCAGTACTGAGGGAGTGCTGCACTGTCGGAGGGTCAGTACTGAGGGAGTGCTGCACTGTCGGAGGGTCAGTACTGAGGGAGTGCTGCACTGTCGGAGGGTCAGTACTGAGGGAGTGCTGCACTGTCGGAGGGTCAGTACTGAGGGAGCGCTGCACTGTCGGAGGGTCAGTACTGAGGGAGCGCTGCACTGTCGGAGGGTCAGTACTGAGGGAGTGCTGCACTGTCGGAGGGTCAGTACTGAGGGAGCGCCGCACTGTCGGAGGGTCAGTACTGAGGGAGCGCCGCACTGTCGGAGGGGCAGTACTGAGGGAGTGTGGCACTGTGGGAGGGTCAGTGCTGAGGGAGTGCGGCACTGTCGGTGGGACAGTGCTGAGGGAGTGTTGCACTCTTGGAGGGGCAGTACTGAGGGAGTGCTGCACTATCGGAGGGGCAGTACTGAGGGAGTGCTGCACTATCGGAGGGGCAGTACTGAGGGAGTGCTGCACTATCGGAGGGGCAGTACTGAGGGAGTGCTGCACTATCGGAGGGGCAGTACTGAGGGAGTGCTGCACTATCGGAGGGGCAGTACTGAGGGAGTGCTGCACTATCGGAGGGGCAGTACTGAGGGAGTGCTGCACTATCGGAGGGGCAGTACTGAGGGAGTGCTGCACTATCGGAGGGGCAGTACTGAGGAAGTGTCGTTTTTCGAATGAGACTTGCCACTTATCAGCACAAGCCTGGATGTTGTCCAGGTCTTGCTGCATGCGGGCACAGACTGCTTCATTATCTGAGGGGTTGCAAATGGAACTGAGCACTGTGCAATCATCAGCGAACATCCCCATTTCTGACCTTATGGAGGGAAGGTCATTGATGAAGCAGCTGAAGATGGTTGGGCCTAGGACACTGCCCTGAGGAACTCATGCAGCAATGCCCTGGGGCTGAGATGATTGGCCTCCAACAACCACGACCATCTTCCTTTGTGCTCGGTATGACTCCAGCCACTGGAGAGTTTTCCCGCTGATTCCCATTGACTTCAATTTTACTAGGGCTCCTTGATGCCACACTCGGTCAAATGCTGCCTTGATGTCAAGGGCAGTCACTCTCACCTCACCTCTGGAATTCAGCTCTTTTATCCATGTTTGGACCAAGGCTGTAATGAGGTCTGGAGCCGAGTGGTCCTGGCGGAACCCAAACTGTGCATCGGTGAGCAGGTTATTGGTGAGTAAGTGCCGCTTGATAGCACTGTCGATGATACCTTCCATCACTTTACTGATGATTGAGAGTAGACTGATGGGGCGGTAATTGGCCGGATTGGATTTGTCCTGCTTTTTGTGGACAGGACATACCTGGGCAATTTTCCACATTGTCGGGTAGATGCCAGTGTTGTAGCTGTACTGGAACAGCTTGGCTCGAGGCGCAGCTAGTTCTGGAGCACAACTCTTCAGCACTACAGCTGGGATGTTGTCGGGGCCCATCGCCTTTGCTGTATCCAGTGCACTCAGCTGTTTCTTGATATCACGTGGAGTGAATCGAATTGGCTGAAGACTAGATTCTGTGATGGTGGGGATATCGGGAGGAGGCGGAGATGAATCATCCACTCGGCACTTCTGGCTGAAGATGGTTGCAAATGCTTCAGCCTGACTCATCAAACACTCCCAGGGCAGGTACAGCACGGGTTAGATACAGAGTAAATCTCCCGTACCGTTAACGCTGGAGTTCCCCATGGATCTGTGCTTGGTCTCCTCCTATTTCTCATTTACATGCTACCTCTCGGTGACATCATCCGAAAACACAGTGTCGGGTTCCACATGTACACTGACGACACCCAGCTCGACCTCACCCCCACCTCTCTCAACCCCTCCACTCTCTCTGATTTGTCACGCTGCTTGTCCGACATCCAGTACTGGAGGAGCACAAATTCCCTCCAACTAAATATTGGGAAGACCGAAGCCATTGTCTTCAGTCCCCGCCACAAACTCCGTTCCCGAGCCACCGACTCCATCCCTCTCCCTGACCACTGTCTGATGCTGACTGTTTGCAACCTTAGCGTCCTATTGGACCCTGAGCTGAGCTTCCGAACCCATATTCTCAACATCACCAAGACCGCCTACTTCCACCTCAACATGACCCGTCTCCACCCCTGCCTCAACTCATCTGCTGCTGAAACCCTCATCCATGCATTTGTGACCTCCAGACTTGACTATTCCAATGCTCTCCTGGCCGGCCTCCCATTTCCACCCTCCTTAAACTTCAGCCCATCCAAGACTCTGCTGCCCGTATCCTAACTTGCACCAAGTCCCATTCACCCATCACCCCTGTGCTCACTGACCTACATTGGTTCCCGGTCCAGCAACACCTTAAATTCAAAATTCTCATCGTTGTATTCAAATCCCTCCCTGGCCTCGCCCCTCCCTATCTCTGTAACCTCTTCCAGCCCTACAATAATCCGGGATCTCTGCGCTCCTTCAATTCTGGCCTGTTGTGCATCCCCGATTTTCATCGCTCCACCATTGGCGGCCGTGCCTTCAGCTGCCTCGGCCCTAAGCTCTGGAATTCCCTCCCTGAACCTCTCCCCCTCTCTCTCCTCCTTTAAGACTCTCCTTAAAACCGACCTCTTTGACCAAGCTTTTGGTCACCTGACCTAATGTCTTTTTCTTTGCCTTGGTGTCAGTTTTGGTTCGATTGCTCCTGTGAAGCACATTGTGATGTTTTACTACGTTAAAGGTGCTTTATAAATACAAGTTTCTTTTGTTCTTGTAACACTGCAGCTAATGGGACAAGGCCCATCTCACGGGAATCTCATTGCAGCTGAAATTTCCTCCTCTGATTTATGTGTCAGTGACAAAGAATGAAAATATATTAAAACAACTCGTAAAAGGTGGAGGGAAGCAGGGCATTTATTGAGAGATGTATTGTGGTGAATTCTTTGATGAATCTTTGCTCACTTGGAATGTTTTCGATCGGTTAATTCGAACTTCACAATCTTCTCTTTTCAATTTGAACCTGGGTGTCGAGGGCACAATTTCAAAATTTGCAGATGATACAAAACTTGGCCCACGAGGAGTATGGGAACCAGGCCTCACGTCCCCCTCCCCGCATCCCCTCCCCCTCCCCCCTCCCCCTCTCTTCCTCCCTCCCCCTCTCTTCCTCCCTCCCCTACACCCAATCTCCTCCCCTTCTTCCCTCTTCTCCCCCACTCCCTCCTCACTTCTCCCCACTCTTGCTGGCAAAACTCCCATGGTTTGAACAAGTTGATATGACAGCATCTGATGTTTACAACAGCTTCTCACAGACTTTCAAGGCCTTGCATCTGTCTTACCTTTAACCTTCGAGACAATCTGCTGAATGAAACTTTTCCAATGTGGCCAACCTTCCCAGCATGCTGCCTTGAACAGTCAGTTTAACCATTCCTTTGTTGAAATAATATTTTTAACCAAACTCAGCTCCTTCAGCAGGTAATTAATAACTGGTGTTGAAAGTCCAAAATCCTTCAGTCGCCCCTCAAGTGAGTGTGAGATCGAACAACTCACTTTAACCCATTCATTGAATCTGAATTGCACTCACCACAGATAAGTTTAAACATTGTTGCAAGAAGTTTAATCAGCGTCACATTTACAAAAAAGTTCTTTCAAATACGACAAATGAGAAAGAAAAGTGTTACAATCATAACAAGCTGTATAATAACAAAAAGCAGAGACATGATTTTCACCCAAGGATGCTGTCCCACATTATAGACGACCTCCCTCCATTCATGATCCCCAGGGGCAGAGGTCCCCTTTTCAATTTCAGCATTACGTTGTTTCGAATGCACTGTCAGTCTATCAATATTAGGGGTTTTAAACTACAGAAGTAATCTAAGAAAGTGATTTCCCTCATTACTTCTCAGTCTTAATCTTCTACAATCTCCCCCCACCCTCCTTTGTGGGATCCTGGGGCCTTATCTAAGGTCCTCATCCTGTGAGCATCACAGACCGATCTCCAGCCATTTGCTCTTCTAATCTAAGTTTCATTTGGTTAATATCACACACCATGATACAGACAAAGAAAATCATAATGCATTGCACAGAAAACTACAGAAACTAGGCTCCCCCCAAATACTACCATATCATCAAGAAATCTTGGACTTCAAAGATCCTCCAGCTCTCCTTTTTACCATTATCCATCTTGTGGATAATTCTGGCTCAGTATTATTTCTCCCCGGCCCTCAGTTTCCCAATTTCATTGTTAACTCGAAGGAACCCAACCCTGAATTTTGGAAATCCAAATTCTATGTCCGTCTTTACTTTAATTTCAATCCCTCTGATCGGGACCAGTGTGTTTAACACTATCCTGATTGTTTCATTAACTAGTCGGTTTCTCTATGGAGCATGTGTCAGTGCCTTGATTACCAAGTGTAAATCAGTGGTGATCCAGTATCTGTCCTCACTCTCCTGAGCACATTAACCATTTCATGTCGTGGTGTTGTCAACATGACTGAGCATGTCTGAGACCCGTCCTTCAGGGCATCTCCATCATGCATTCCACAGTCCAGTTGCCTCACGTGCAAAATATCACATTTACACACACAGCAGTTTCCCAAAATCACACCGAACGTGACATCAAATACAAGCCATTCCTGTGCTTTCAGGCTATCTGATCAACAGACCGGGCGGGGGGGTGTCTGGAGGTCTTTGCTTATCTCCCCCTGCATGGTCCCGATGTCTCAGGTAGAGCCCAGGTTATAAAATATTCTTCTCACTGTTCAGTATAAGCAAGGACACAACCATCTCCAAGAGAAAGCTATCAATTAACGATTGTTAACTCCCCTTTCCTGACTTTCACTGGATTGTGTATTG
Source organism: Heptranchias perlo (assembly GCF_035084215.1). NCBI lineage: Eukaryota > Metazoa > Chordata > Chondrichthyes > Hexanchiformes > Hexanchidae > Heptranchias > Heptranchias perlo. Next base: position 77,163 of record NW_027139720.1, on the reverse strand, counting down.
ATTCCTGATTGATGCCCTTTGGGGGTTGGACCCAGGTGATCTTTGTTTCTCACCGGTCACTCACACATCGTTTTCCTGACCCTTTGGTTTTGGTTGTCACAAAATGTCCCATTATCACCCATGACCACCTGGGACGCTGATTGTGGACCCAATTGGTGGGGCAATTTTCCTGTTTGTGTCTCACACACTCAGTCACCTCAGTAACATCCCATAATATTCCCATTTCATGTTGGTTGTGAGCCCTGGAGGAATCTTACTGTCCAATAAACTAAAAATCACCACCCCATAAAACATAGATTAAAAGTTCCCAGTCTGGTCCAATGAATCAATACATTTGCTTAGTTTCGGACAGATGTGTTACCCCCCCTGGGCAGTCCCAGAAGCTCTCAGCGATGCCCAGGAGACCCCGGGGGTGAAATTCGTCTCTGGTGTTAGTGCAACACGGGCGATAGTGAATGGACAGCCCATTTTACACCCGCACCATTTTCTTTCCCACTGAAGTCAGTGTAACTCGGGCTGTCGATTCACCATCACTGTTTGGAGCGACCGTCAAAGAACAATTTCAAACCCCAGACTCAGATTTTCACAGCAGCACTTTAAAGGGACCGTGCCCTGTCACTACCATTCACTACTGAGATTAATACAGTCGTGCCCTGTCACTACCATTCACGACTGTGATTAATACAGTCGTGCCCTGTCACTACCATTCACTACTGAGATTCATACGATCGTGCCCTGTCACTACCATTCACTACTGAGATTCATACGATCGTGCCCTGTCACTACCATTCACTACTGAGATTCATACGATCGTGCCCTGTCACTACCATTCACAACTGTGATTCATACAGTCGTGCCCTGTCATGACCATTCACTACTGTGATTAATACAGTCGTGCCCTGTCACTACCATTCACTACTGAGATTAATACAGTCATGCCCTGTCACTACCATTCACTACTGAGATTAATACAGTCATGCCCTGTCACTACCATTCACTACTGAGATTAATACAGTCGTGCCCTGTCACTACCATTCACTACTGAGATTAATACAGTCGTGCCCTGTCACTACCATTCACTACTGTGATTAATGCAGTTGTGCCTGCCACTATTCTGATTCACTACTGAGATTAATACAGTCGTGCCTGCCACTATTCTGATTCACTACTGTGATTAATACCACTACAATTCTGCAACGAAAGTGGTAAAATTCTACAACTGAAGGAGACAATTAATTGGAACGCTACGAATTACAAGCAAACTCACCAAAAGCAGCTATTTTTAGCTTTACTGACCGACCCGAACAAAGAAAATCACAAAGACCCCGGATCCTGACAAAGAGGGGCAGTGCTGGAAGTGACATAATTAGAGGTGCGGACCCGGAAATACCATCACCAGAGAGGTGCTCCCGGAAGTGACATCATCAGAGGGGGCGGAGCCATGAGTAATATAATCAGAGGGGGGGCGGAGCCTGAAGTGACATCATCAGAGGGACAGAGCCGGGTGTGACATCATCAGAGGGGCAGACGGGGAGTGACATCATCAGAGGGGCACTCCTGGAAGTGACATCATCAGAGACACGCTCCCGGAAGTGACATCATCAGAAGAGCAGTCCTGGAAGTGACATCATCAGAAGGGCAGACCTGGAAGTGACATCAGTCCTGAACAGGAAGTGATGAAACCGAGTCTTCGATATCAGGATGAATTTAACAGTTTTAGGGATGTTTTTTTCCCACAATAAAATGCTGGAAACACGGGTTCAGTGAATGTGGTTTGAAATGTGTGTAAATGTGTCAGTGAGTCAGTGACCCGGTGAAATGACACAGTCCCGGCCTCGTAGTCCAACTGAACTCGGATCCGGCTCTTAGACGGGATCAGTGGGAGGCGAGTGAAGTGGGAATTGTGACGGGCTCCGAGAGAAACACCAAACAAACCAGAATATAAACTCCAGGATTTACTGCTGACCCCGAGAAGAGACTGTCTCCCCTCTCTCTCTGTGCTCCCACACACAATCCCTATTACCCAGAGATTCCCATCAGTCTCCACATCCCAGGAATGGGATCCTGAGGAGAAACTCTGGGAGCAGAGGACTTGGGCCCAGTCTTTAAACCTCTCTGGGTGAGGTGGGTAGGGCTGTTTCTGTTCAGTCCGTGTTACTGATCTCAGATCATCCGACAGAACCAAGTTCCAGTTTGCTGTCTTTGGATCCAGGCTCATCGCTGACCTTTGCCCTAGGGAGGAGAGAAGAGATTGGTCAGACAGGGTTATTCCACTCCCATCAATGATTGACAGCTGCAGGGTGGGAGTGTCAGTATTTCCCAGACACTGTCAGCCCCATATCACCTCTTAGACTGTGTTCGTCCCCTGTTAAATAAATGGCCTTTGATCAGAATCCCTGTTAAATAGCAGTGTGTGGGTCCCAGTGCTGTACACTCAGTGCAAACACTGCAGTGGAGACACACAGCAGCAGTCAGTTTAATCACACAAGCCCCTGGCACTGTGCACACGTTCTCCCAGACACAATGGAGGGGATTCATCGGCACACAACACATCCCACAGACTCACAGTTACAGCCCCACAATCTCAGCATTGGCTGGACTGGGAACATACAGCTCACAGGAGTGTGTCCTGGGCTCTCTCCCTCCTGTTACTGTCCCATCCTGAATACAGGAGAGTGCCCTGGGCTCACTCCCTCCTGTTCCTGTTCCATCCTGGATACAGGAGAGTGCCCTGGGCTCTCTCCCTCCTGTTCCTGTTCCATCCTGAATACAGGAGAGTGCCCTGGGGTCTCTCCCTCCTGTTACTGTTCCATCCTGAATACAGGAGTGTGCCCTCAGCTCTCTCCCTCCTGTTACTGTTCCATCCTGAATAAAGGAGTGTGCCCTGGGCTCTCTCCCTCCTGTTACTGTTCCATCCTGAATACAGGAGTGTGCCCTGGGCTCTCTCCCTCCTGTTACTGTTCCATCCTGAATACAGGAGTGTGCCCTCGGCTCTCTCCCTCCTGTTACTGTTCCATCCTGAATACAGGAGTGTGCCCTCGGCTCTCTCCCTCCTGTTACTGTTCCATCCTGAATACAAGAGTGTGCCCTGGGCTCTCTCCCTCCTGTTACTGTTCCATCCTGAATACAGGAGTGTGCCCTCGGCTCTCTCCCTCCTGTTACTGTTCCATCCTGAATACAAGAGTGTGCCCTGGGCTCTCTCCCTCCTGTTACTGTTCCATCCTGAATACAGGAGTGTGCCCTCGGCTCTCTCCCTCCTGTTACTGTTCCATCCTGAATACAGGAGTGTGCCCTCGGCTCTCTCCCTCCTGTTACTGTTCCATCCTGAATACAGGAGTGTGCCCTCGGCTCTCTCCCTCCTGTTACTGTTCCATCCTGAATACAGGAGAGTGCCCTGGGCCCTCTCCCTCCTGTTACTGTTCCATCCTGAATGCAGGAGAGTGCCCTGGGCTCTCTCCCTCCTGTTACTGTCCCATCCTGAATACAGGAGTGTGTCCTGGGCTCTCTCCCTCCTGTTACTGTCCCATCCTAAATACAGGAGTGTGCCCGGGGCTCTCTCCCTCCTGTTACTGTCCCATCCTGAATACAGGAGAGTGCCCTGGGCTCTCTCCCTCATGTTACTGTTCCATCCTGAATACAGGAGTGGGTCCTGGGCTCTCTCCCTCCTGTTACTGTCCCATCCTGAATACAGGAGTGTGCCCTGGGCTCTCTCCCTCCTGTTACTGTTCCATCCTCAATACAGGAGTTTGCCCTGGGCTCGCGCCCTCCTGTTACTGTCCCATCCTGAATACAGGAGTGTGCCCTGGGCTCTCTCCCTCCTGTTACTGTCCCATCCTGAATACATGAGTGTGCCCTGGAATCTCTTCCTCCTGTTACTGTCCCATCCTGAATACAGGAGTGTGCCCTGGGCTCTCTCCCTCCTGTTCCTGTTTCATCCTGAATACAGGAGTGTGCCCTGGGCTCTCTCCCTCCTGTTACTGTCCCATCCTGAATACAGGAGTGTGCCCTGGGCTCTCTCCCTCCTGTTACTGTCTCATCCTGAATAGGAGTGTGCCCTGGGCTCACTCCATCCTGTTACTGTCCCATCCTGAATACAGGAGTGTGCCCTGGAATCTCTTCCTCCTGTTACTGTCCCATCCTGAAGACAGGAGTGTGCCCTGGAATCTCTCCCTCCTGTTCCTGTTTCATCCTGAATACAGGAGTGTGCCCTGGGATCTCTCCCTCCTGTTACTGTTCCATCCTGAATACAGGAGTGTGTCCTGGGCTCTCTCCCTCCTGTTACTGTCCCATCCTGAATACAGGAGTTTGTCCTGGGCTCTCACCCTCCTGTTACTGTCCCATCCCGAATACAGGAGTGTGCCCTGGGCCGTCTCCCTCCTGTTACTGTTCCATCCTGAATACAGGAGTGTGCCCTGGGATCTCTCCCTCCTGTTACTGTCCCATCCTGAATACAGGAGTTTGTCCTGGGCTCTCACCCTCCTGTTACTGTCCCATCCCGAATACAGGAGTGTGCCCTGGGCCGTCTCCCTCCTGTTACTGTTCCATCCTGAATACAGGAGTGTGCCCTGGGCTCTCTCCCTCCTGTTACTGTTCCATCCTGAATACAGGAGTGTGCCCTGGGCTCTCTCCCTCCTGTTACCGTTCCATCCTGAATACAGGAATGTGCCCTGGGCTCTCTCCCTCCTGTTACTGTTCCATCATGAATACAGGAGTGTGCCCTGGGCTCTCTCCCTCCTGTTACTGTCCCATCCTGAATACAGGAGTGTGCCCTGGGCTCTCTCCCTCCTGTTACTGTTCCATCCTGAAGACAGGAGTGTGACCTGGGCTCTCTCCCTCCTGTTACTGTTCCATCCTGAATACAGGAATGTGCCCTGGGCTCTCTCCCTCCTGTTACTGTCCCATCCTGAATACAGGAGTGTGTCCTGGGCTATCTCCCTCCTGTTCCTGTCCCATCCTGAATACAGGAGTGTGCCCTGGGCTCCCTCCCTCCTGTCACTGTTCCATCCTGAATACAGGAATGTGTCCTGGACTATCTCCCTCCTTTTACTGTCCCATCCTGAACACAGGAGTGAGCCCTGGGCTCTCTCCCTCCTGTTACTGTCCCATCCTGAATACAGGAGTGTGCCCTGGGCTCTCTCCCTCCTGTTACTGTTCCATCCTGAATACAGGAGTGTGCCCTTGTCTCTCTCCCTCATGTTCCTGTCCCATCATGAATACAGGAGTGTGCCCTGGGCTCTCTCCCTCCTGTTACTGTCCCATCCTGAATACAGGAGTGTGCCCTGGAATCTCTTCCTCCTTTTACTGTCCCATCCTGAATACAGGAGTGTGCCCTGGGCTCTCTCCCTCCTGTTACTGTCCCATCCTGAATACAGGAGTGTGCCCTGGAATCTCATCCTCCTTTTACTGTCCCATCCTGAACACAGGAGTGTGCCCTGGAATCTCTCCCTCCGGTTCCTGTTTCATCCTGAATACAGGAGTGTGCCCTGGGCTCTCCCCCTCCTGTTACTGTTCCATCCTGAATACAGGAGTGTGCCCTGGGCTCTCCCCCTCCTGTTACTGTTCCATCCTGAATACAGGAGTGTGCCCTGGGCCCTTTCCCTCCTGTTACGGTCCCATCCTGAACGCAGGAGTGTGCCCTGGGCTCTCTCCCTCCTGTTACTGTTCCATCCTGAATACAGGAGTGTGCCCTGGGCTCTCTCCCTCCTTTTACTGTTCCATCCTGAATACAGGAGTGTGTCCTGGGCTCTCTCGCTCCTGTTACTGTTCCATCCTGAATACAGGAGTGTGCACTGGGCTCTCTCCCTCCTGTTACCGTTCCATCCTGAATACAGGAATGTGCCCTGGGCTCTCTCCCTCCTGTTACTGTTCCATCATGAATACAGGAGTGTGCCCTGGGCTCTCTCCCTCCTGTTACTGTCCCATCCTGAACACAGGAGTGTGCCCTGGAATCTCTTCCTCCTTTTACTGTCCCATCCTGAACACAGGAGTGTGCCCTGGAATCTCTCCCTCCGGTTCCTGTTTCATCCTGAATACAGGAGTGTGCCCTGGGCTCTCCCCCTCCTGTTACTGTTCCATCCTGAATACAGGAGTGTGCCCTGGGCCCTTTCCCTCCTGTTACTGTTCCATCCTGAATACAGGAGTGTGTCCTGGGCTCTCTCCCTCCTGTTACTGTTCCATCCTGAATACAGGAGTGTGTCCTGGGCTCTCTCCCACCTGTTACTGTTCCATCCTGAATACAGGAGTGTGTCCTGGGCTCTCTCCCACCTCCTGTTACTGTTCCATCATGAATACAGGAGTGTGCCCTGGGCTCTCTCCCTCCTGTTACTGTCCCATCCTGAACACAGGAGTGTGCCCTGGAATCTCTTCCTCCTTTTACTGTCCCATCCTGAACACAGGAGTGTGCCCTGGAATCTCTCCCTCATGTTCCTGTCCCATCATGAACACAGGAGTGTGCCCTGGGCTCTCTCCCTCCTGTTACTGTCCCATCCTGAATACAGGAGTGTGCCCTGGAATCTCTTTCTCCTGTTCCTGTCCCATCCTGAATACAGGAGTGTGCCCTGTAATCTCTCCCTCCTGTTCCTGTTTCATCCTGAATACAGGAGTGTGCCCTGGGCTCTCTCCCTCCTGTTACTGTCCCATCCTGAATACATGAGTGTGCCCTGGAATCTCTTCCTCCTGTTACTGTCCCATCCTGAATACAGGAGTGTGCCCTGGGCTCTCTCCCTCCTGTTCCTGTTTCATCCTGAATACAGGAGTGTGCCCTGGGCTCTCTCCCTCCTGTTACTGTCCCATCCTGAATACAGGAGTGTGCCCTGGGCTCTCTCCCTCCTGTTACTGTCTCATCCTGAATAGGAGTGTGCCCTGGGCTCACTCCATCCTGTTACTGTCCCATCCTGAATACAGGAGTGTGCCCTGGAATCTCTTCCTCCTGTTACTGTCCCATCCTGAAGACAGGAGTGTGCCCTGGAATCTCTCCCTCCTGTTCCTGTTTCATCCTGAATACAGGAGTGTGCCCTGGGATCTCTCCCTCCTGTTACTGTTCCATCCTGAATACAGGAGTGTGTCCTGGGCTCTCTCCCTCCTGTTACTGTCCCATCCTGAATACAGGAGTTTGTCCTGGGCTCTCACCCTCCTGTTACTGTCCCATCCCGAATACAGGAGTGTGCCCTGGGCCGTCTCCCTCCTGTTACTGTTCCATCCTGAATACAGGAGTGTGCCCTGGGATCTCTCCCTCCTGTTACTGTCCCATCCTGAATACAGGAGTTTGTCCTGGGCTCTCACCCTCCTGTTACTGTCCCATCCCGAATACAGGAGTGTGCCCTGGGCCGTCTCCCTCCTGTTACTGTTCCATCCTGAATACAGGAGTGTGCCCTGGGCTCTCTCCCTCCTGTTACTGTTCCATCCTGAATACAGGAGTGTGCCCTGGGCTCTCTCCCTCCTGTTACCGTTCCATCCTGAATACAGGAATGTGCCCTGGGCTCTCTCCCTCCTGTTACTGTTCCATCATGAATACAGGAGTGTGCCCTGGGCTCTCTCCCTCCTGTTACTGTCCCATCCTGAATACAGGAGTGTGCCCTGGGCTCTCTCCCTCCTGTTACTGTTCCATCCTGAAGACAGGAGTGTGACCTGGGCTCTCTCCCTCCTGTTACTGTTCCATCCTGAATACAGGAATGTGCCCTGGGCTCTCTCCCTCCTGTTACTGTCCCATCCTGAATACAGGAGTGTGTCCTGGGCTATCTCCCTCCTGTTCCTGTCCCATCCTGAATACAGGAGTGTGCCCTGGGCTCCCTCCCTCCTGTCACTGTTCCATCCTGAATACAGGAATGTGTCCTGGACTATCTCCCTCCTTTTACTGTCCCATCCTGAACACAGGAGTGAGCCCTGGGCTCTCTCCCTCCTGTTACTGTCCCATCCTGAATACAGGAGTGTGCCCTGGGCTCTCTCCCTCCTGTTACTGTTCCATCCTGAATACAGGAGTGTGCCCTTGTCTCTCTCCCTCATGTTCCTGTCCCATCATGAATACAGGAGTGTGCCCTGGGCTCTCTCCCTCCTGTTACTGTCCCATCCTGAATACAGGAGTGTGCCCTGGAATCTCTTCCTCCTTTTACTGTCCCATCCTGAATACAGGAGTGTGCCCTGGGCTCTCTCCCTCCTGTTACTGTCCCATCCTGAATACAGGAGTGTGCCCTGGAATCTCTTCCTCCTTTTACTGTCCCATCCTGAACACAGGAGTGTGCCCTGGAATCTCTCCCTCCGGTTCCTGTTTCATCCTGAATACAGGAGTGTGCCCTGGGCTCTCCCCCTCCTGTTACTGTTCCATCCTGAATACAGGAGTGTGCCCTGGGCTCTCCCCCTCCTGTTACTGTTCCATCCTGAATACAGGAGTGTGCCCTGGGCCCTTTCCCTCCTGTTACGGTCCCATCCTGAACGCAGGAGTGTGCCCTGGGCTCTCTCCCTCCTGTTACTGTTCCATCCTGAATACAGGAGTGTGCCCTGGGCTCTCTCCCTCCTTTTACTGTTCCATCCTGAATACAGGAGTGTGTCCTGGGCTCTCTCGCTCCTGTTACTGTTCCATCCTGAATACAGGAGTGTGCCCTGGGCTCTCTCCCTCCTGTTACCGTTCCATCCTGAATACAGGAATGTGCCCTGGGCTCTCTCCCTCCTGTTACTGTTCCATCATGAATACAGGAGTGTGCCCTGGGCTCTCTCCCTCCTGTTACTGTCCCATCCTGAACACAGGAGTGTGCCCTGGAATCTCTTCCTCCTTTTACTGTCCCATCCTGAACACAGGAGTGTGCCCTGGAATCTCTCCCTCCGGTTCCTGTTTCATCCTGAATACAGGAGTGTGCCCTGGGCTCTCCCCCTCCTGTTACTGTTCCATCCTGAATACAGGAGTGTGCCCTGGGCCCTTTCCCTCCTGTTACTGTTCCATCCTGAATACAGGAGTGTGTCCTGGGCTCTCTCCCTCCTGTTACTGTTCCATCCTGAATACAGGAGTGTGTCCTGGGCTCTCTCCCACCTGTTACTGTTCCATCCTGAATACAGGAGTGTGTCCTGGGCTCTCTCCCACCTCCTGTTACTGTTCCATCATGAATACAGGAGTGTGCCCTGGGCTCTCTCCCTCCTGTTACTGTCCCATCCTGAACACAGGAGTGTGCCCTGGAATCTCTTCCTCCTTTTACTGTCCCATCCTGAACACAGGAGTGTGCCCTGGAATCTCTCCCTCCGGTTCCTGTTTCATCCTGAATACAGGAGTGTGCCCTGGGCTCTCTCCCTCCTGTTACTGTCCCATCCTGAATACAGGAGTGTGCTCTGGGCTCTCTCCCTCCTGTTACTGTTCCATCCTGAATACAGGAGTGTGTCCTGGGCTCTCTCCCTCCTGTTACTGTTCCATCCTGAATACAGGAGTGTGTCCTGGGCTCTCTCCCACCTGTTACTGTTCCATGCTGAATACAGGAGTGTGTCCTGGGCTCTCTCCCACCTGTTACTGTCCCATCCTGAATACAGGAGTGTGCCCTGGGCTCTCTCCCTCCTGTTACTGTTCCATCCTGAATACAGGAGTGTGCCCTGGGCTCTCTCCCTCCTGTTACTGTCCCATCCTGAATACAGGAGTGTGCCCTGGGCTCTCTCCCTCCTGTTACTGTCCCATCCTGAATAGGAGTGTGCCCTGGGCTCACTCCATCCTGTTACTGTCCCATCCTGAATACAGGAGTGTGTCCTGGGCTCTCTCCCTCCTGTTACTGTTCCATCCTGAATGCAGGAGTGTGCCCTTGTCTCTCTCCCTCATGTTCCTGTCCCATCATGAACACAGGAGTGTGCCCTGGGCTCTCTCCCTCCTGTTACTGTCCCATCCTGAATACAGGAGTGTGCCCTGGAATCTCTTTCTCCTGTTCCTGTCCCATCCTGAATACAGGAGTGTGCCCTGTAATCTCTCCCTCCTGTTCCTGTTTCATCCTGAATACAGGAGTGTGCCCTGGGATCTCTCCCTCCTGTTACTGTCCCATCCTGAATACATGAGTGTGCCCTGGAATCTCTTCCTCCTGTTACTGTCCCATCCTGAATACAGGAGTGTGCCCTGGGCTCTCTCCCTCCTGTTCCTGTTTCATCCTGAATACAGGAGTGTGCCCTGGGCTCTCTCCCTCCTGTTACTGTCCCATCCTGAATACAGGAGTGTGCCCTGGGCTCTCTCCCTCCTGTTACTGTCTCATCCTGAATAGGAGTGTGCCCTGGGCTCACTCCATCCTGTTACTGTCCCATCCTGAATACAGGAGTGTGTCCTGGGCTCTCTCCCTCCTGATACTGTTCCATCCTGAATGCAGGAGTGTGCCCTTGTCTCTATCCCTCATGTTCCTGTCCCATCATGAATACAGGAGTGTGCCCTGGGCACTCTCCCTCCTGTTGCTGTCCCATCCTGAATACAGGAGTGTGCCCTGCAATCTCTTCCTCCTGTTACTGTCCCATCCTGAATACAGGAGTGTGCCCTGGAATCTCTCCCTCCTGTTCCTGTTTCATCCTGAATACAGGAGTGTGCCCTGGGATCTCTCCCTCCTGTTACTGTTCCATCCTGAATACAGGAGTGTGCCCTGGGCTCTCTCCCTCCTGTTACTGTCCCATCCTGAATACAGGAGTGTGCCCTGGGCTCTCTCCCTCCTGTTACTGTTCCATCCTGAATACAGTAGTGTGCCCTGGGCTCTCTCCCTCCTGTTACTGTCCCATCCTGAATACAGGAGTTTGTCCTGGGCTCTCACCCTCCTGTTACTGTCCCATCCCGAATACAGGAGTGTGCCCTGGGCCGTCTCACTCCTGTTACTGTTCCATCCTGAATACAGGAGTGTGCCCTGGGATCTCTCCCTCCTGTTACTGTTCCATCCTGAATACAGGAATGTGCCCTGGGCTCTCTCCCTCCTGTTACTGTTCCATCATGAATACAGGAGTGTGCCCTGGGCTCTCTCCCTCCTGTTACTGTCCCATCCTGAATACAGGAGTGTGCCCTGGGCTCTCTCCCTCCTGTTACTGTTCCATCCTGAAGACAGGAGTGTCACCTGGGCTCTCTCCCTCCTGTTACTGTCCCATCCTGAATACAGGAGTGTGCCCTGGGCTCTCTCCCTCCTGTTACTGTTCCATCCTGAATACAGGAATGTGCCCTGGGCTCTCTCCCTCCTGTTACTGTCCCATCCTGAATACAGGAGTGTGTCCTGGGCTATCTCCCTCCTGTTCCTGTCCCATCCTGAATACAGGAGTGTGCCCTGGCCTCTGTCCCTCCTGTTACTGTTCCATCCTGAATACAGGAGTGTGTCCTGGACTATCTCCCTCCTATTACTGTCCCATCCTGAACACAGGAGTGTGCCCTGGGCTCCCTCCCTCCTGTTACTGTTCCATCCTGAATACAGGAGTGTGTCCTGGGCTCTCCCTCTCCTGTCACTGTTCCATCCTGAATACAGGAATGTGTCCTGGACTATCTCCCTCATGTTCCTGTCCCATCATGAATACAGGAGTGTGCCCTGGGCTCTCTCCCTCCTGTTACTTTCCCATCCTGAATACAGGAGTGTGCCCTGGAATCTCTTCCTCCTTTTACTGTCCCATCCTGAACACAGGAGTGTGCCCTGGAATCTCTCCCTCCGGTTCCTGTTTCATCCTGAATACAGGAGTGTGCCCTGGGATCTCTCCCTCCTGTTGCTGTCCCATCCTGAATACAGGAGTTTGCCGTGGGCTCTCCCCCTCCTGTTACTGTTCCATCCTGAATACAGGAGTGTGCCCTGGGCCCTTTCCCTCCTGTTACGGTCCCATCCTGAACACAGGAGTGTGCCCTGGGCTCTCTCCCTCCTGTTACTGTTCCATCCTGAATACAGGAGTGTGCCCTGGGCTCTCTCCCTCCTTTTACTGTTCCATCCTGAATACAGGAGTGTGTCCTGGGCTCTCTCGCTCCTGTTACTGTTCCATCCTGAATGCAGGAGTGTGCACTGGGCTCTCTCCCTCCTGTTACTGTCCCATCCTGAATACAGGAGTGTGCCCTGGGCTCTCTCCCTCCTGTTACTGTTCCATCCTGAATACAGGAGTGTGTCCTGGGCTCTCTCCCTCCTGTTACTGTTCCATCCTGAATACAGGAGTGTGTCCTGGGCTCTCTCCCACCTGTTACTGTTCCATCCTGAATACAGGAGTGTGTCCTGGGCTCTCTCCCACCTGTTACTGTCCCATCCTGAATACAGGAGTGTGCCATGGGCTCTCTCCCTCCTGTTACTGTTCCATCCTGAATACAGGAGTGTGCCTGGGCTCTCTCCCTCCTGTTACTGTCCCATCCTGAATACAGGAGTGTGCCCTGGGCTCTCTCCCTCCTGTTACTGTCCCATCCTGAATAGGAGTGTGCCCTGGGCTCACTCCATCCTGTTACTGTCCCATCCTGAATACAGGAGTGTGTCCTGGGCTCTCTCCCTCCTGTTACTGTTCCATCCTGAATGCAGGAGTGTGCCCTTGTCTCTCTCCCTCATGTTCCTGTCCCATCATGAATACAGGAGTGTGCCCTGGGCTCTCTCCCTCCTGTTACTGTCCCATCCTGAATACAGGAGTGTGCCCTGGAATCTCTTCCTCCTGTTACTGTCCCATCCTGAATCCAGGAGTGTGCCCTGGAATCTCTCCCTCCTGTTCCTGTTTCATCCTGAATACAGGAGTGTGCCCTGGGATCTCTCCCTCCTGTTACTGTTCCATCCTGAATACAGGAGTGTGCCCTGTGCTCTCTCCCTCCTGTTACTGTCCCATCCTGAATACAGGAGTTTGTCCTGGGCTCTCACCCTCCTGTTACTGTCCCATCCCGAATACAGGAGTGTGCCCTGGGCCGTTTCCCTCCTGTTACTGTTCCATCCTGAATACAGGAGTGTGCCCTGGGATCTCTCCCTCCTGTTACTGTTCCATCCTGAATACAGGAGTGTGTCCTGGGCTCTCCCCCTCCTGTTACTGTTCCATCCTGAATACAGGAGTGTGTCCTGGGCTCTCCCCCTCCTGTTACTGTTCCATCCTGAATACAGGAGTGTGCCCTGGGCCCTTTCCCTCCTGTTACGGTCCCATCCTGAATACAGGAGTGTGCCCTGGGCTCTCTCCCTCCTGTTACTGTTCCATCCTGAATATAGGAGTGTGCCCTGGGCTCTCTCCCTCCTGTTACTGTTCCATCCTGAATACAGGAGTGTGTCCTGGGCTCTCTCCCTCCTGTTACTGTTCCATCCTGAATACAGGAGTGTGCCCTGGGCTCTCTCCCTCCTGTTACCGTTCCATCCTGAATACAGGAATGTGCCCTGGGCTCTCTCCCTCCTGTTACTGTTCCATCATGAATACAGGAGTGTGCCCTGGGCTCTCTCCCTCCTGTTACTGTCCCATCCTGAATACAGGAGTGTGCCCTGGGCTCTCTCCCTCCTGTTACTGTTCCATCCTGAAGACAGGAGTGTGACCTGGGCTCTCTCCCTCCTGTCACTGTTCCATCCTGAATACAGGAATGTGCCCTGGGCTCTCTCCCTCCTGTTACTGTCCCATCCTGAATACAGGAGTGTGTCCTGGGCTATCTCCCTCCTGTTCCTGTCCCATCCTGAATACAGGAGTGTGCCCTGGCCTCTGTCCCTCCTGTTACTGTTCCATCCTGAATACAGGAGTGTGTCCTGGACTATCTCCCTCCTTTTACTGTCCCATCCTGAACACAGGAGTGTGCCCTGGGCTCCCTCCCTCCTGTTACTGTTCCATCCTGAATACAGGAGTGTGTCCTGGGCTCTCCCTCTCCTGTCACTGTTCCATCCTGAATACAGGAATGTGTCCTGGACTATCTCCCTCCTTTTACTGTCCCATCCTGAACACAGGAGTGTGCCCTGGGCTCTCTCCCTCCTGTTACTGTCCCATCCTGAATACAGGAGTGTGCCCTGGAATCTCTTCCTCCTGTTACTGTCCCATGCTGAATACAGGAGTGTGCCCTGGGCTCTCTCCCTCCTGTTCCTGTTTCATCCTGAAGACAGGAGTGTGCCCTGGGCTCTCTCCCTCCTGTTACTGTCCCATCCTGAATACAGGAGTGTGCCCTGGGCTCTCTCCCTCCTGTTACTGTCCCATCCTGAACACAGGAGTGTGCCCTGGGCTCACTCCATCCTGTTACTGTCCCATCCTGAACACAGGAGTGAGCCCTGGGCTCTCTCCCTCCTGTTACTGTCCCATCCTGAATACAGGAGTGTGCCCTGGGCTCTCTCCCTCCTGTTACTTTTCCATCCTGAATACAGGAGTGTGCCCTTGTCTCTCTCCCTCATGTTCCTGTCCCATCATGAATACAGGAGTGTGCCCTAGGCTCTCTCCCTCCTGTTACTGTCCCATCCTGAATACAGGAGTGTGCCCTGGAATCTCTTCCTCCTGTTACTGTCCCATCCTGAACACAGGAGTGTGCCCTGGAATCTCTCCCTCCGGTTCCTGTTTCAGCCTGAATACAGGAGTGTGCCCTGGGCCCTTTCCCTCCTGTTACGGTCCCATCCTGAACACAGGAGTTTGTCCTGGGCTCTCTCCCTCCTGTTACTGTTCCATCCTGAATACAGGAGTGTGCCCTGGGCTCTCTCCCTCCTGTTACTTTTCCATCCTGAATACAGGAGTGTGTCCTGGGCTCTCAAGCTCCTGTTACTGTTCCATCCTGAACACAGGAGTGTGCACCGGGCTCTCTCCCTCCTGTTACCGTTCGATCCTGAATACAGGAATGTGCCCTGGGCTCTCTCCCTCCTGTTACTGTTCCATCATGAATACAGGAGTGTGCCCTGGGCTCTCTCCCTCCTGTTACTGTCCCATCCTGAATACAGGAGTGTGCCCTGGGCTCTCTCCCTCCTGTTACTGTTCCATCCTGAATACAGGAGTGTGTCCTGGGCTCTCTCCCTCCTGTTACTGTTCCATCCTGAATACAGGAGTGTGCCCTGGGCTCTCTCCCTCCTGTTACTGTTCCATCCTGAATACAGGAGTGTGCCCTGGGCTCTCTCCCTCCTGTTACTGTTCCATCCTGAATACAGGAGTGTGCCCTGGGCTCTCTCCCACCTGTTACTGTTCCATCCTGAATACAGGAGTGTGTCCTGGGCTCTCTCCCACCTGTTACTGTCCCATCCTGAATACAGGAGTGTGCCCTGGGCTCTCTCCCTCCTGTTACCGTTCCATGCTAAATACAGGAGTGTGTCCTGGGCTCTCTCCCTCCTGTTACTGTTCCATCCTGAATACAGGAGTGTGCCCTGGGCTCTCTCCCTCCTGTTACCGTCCCATCCTGAATACAGGAGTGTGTCCTGGGCTCTCTCCCACCTGTTACTGTCCCATCCTGAATACAGGAGTGTGCCCTGGGCTCTCTCCCTCCTGTTACCGTTCCATGCTGAATACAGGAGTGTGTCCTGGGCTCTCTCCCTCCTGTTACTGTTCCATCCTGAATACAGGAGTGTGCCCTGGGCTCTCTCCCTCCTGTTACTGTCCCATCCTGAATACAGGAGTGTGCCTGGGCTCTCTCCCTCCTGTTACTGTTCCATCCTGAATACAGGAGTGTGCACCGGGCTCTCTCCCTCCTGTTACCGTTCCATCCTGAATACAGGAATGTGCCCTCGGCTCTCTCCCTCCTGTTACTGTTCCATCCTGAATACAGGAATGTGCCCTGGGCTCTCTCCCTCCTGTTACTGTTCCATCATGAATACAGGAGTGTGCCCTGGGCTCTCTCCCTCTTGTTACTGTCCCATCCTGAATACAGGAGTGTGCCCTGGGCTCTCTCCCTCCTGTTACTGTTCCATCCTGAAGACAGGAGTGTGACCTGGGCTCTCTCCCTCCTGTTACTGTTCCATCCTGAATACAGGAATGTGCCCTGGGCTCTCTCCCTCCTGTTACTGTCCCATCCTGAATACAGGAGTGTGCCCTGGGCTCTCTCCCTCCTTTTACTGTCCCATCCTGAATACAGGAGTGTGGCCTTGGCTCTCTCCCTCCTATTACTGTTCCATCCTGAATACAGGAGTGTGTCCGGGGCCCTCTCCCTCCTGTTCCTGTTACATCCTCAATACAGGAGTGTGCCCTGGGCTCTCTCCCTCCTGTTACTGTTCCATCCTGAATACAGGAGTGTGCCCTGGGCTCTCTCCCTCCTGTTACTGTTCCATCCTGAATACAGGAGTGTGCCCTGGGCTCTCTCCCTCCTGTTACTGTCCCATCCTGAATACAGGAATGTGCCCTGGGCTCTCTCCCTCCTGTTACTGTCCCATCCTGAATACAGGAGTGTTCCCTGGGCTCTCTCCCTCCTGTTACTGTCCCATCCTGAATACAGGAGTGTGCCCTGGGCTCTCCCCCTCCTGTTACTGTCCCATCCTGAATACAGGAGTGTGTCCTGGGCTCTCTCCCTCATATTACTGTTCCATCCTGAACACAGGAGTGTGCCCTGGGCTCTCTCCCTCCTGTTACTGTCCCATCCTGAATACAGGAGTGTGTCCTGGGCTCTCTTCCTCCTGTTACTGTCCCATCTTGAATACAGGAGTGTGTCCTGGGCTCTCTCCCTCATATTACTGTTCCATCCTGAACACAGGAGTGTGTCCTGGGCTCTCTCCCTCATATTACTGTTCCATCCTGAATACAGGAGTGTGCCCTGGGCTCTCTCCCTCCTGTTACTGTTCCATCCTGAATACAGGAGTGAGCCCTGGGCTCTCTCCCTCCTGTCACTGTTCCATCCTGAATACAGGAGTGTGCCATGGACTATCTCCCTCCTTTTACTGTTCCATCCTGAATACAGGAGTGTGTCCTGGGCTCTCTCCCTCCTGTTACTGTTCCATCCTGAATACAGGAGTGTGCCCTGGGCTCTCTCCCTCCTGTTACTGTTCCATGCTGAATACAGGAGTGTGCCCTGGGCTCTCTCCCTCCTGTTCCTGTTCCATCCTGAATACAGGAGTGTGCCCTGGGCCCTCTCCCTCCTGTTACTGTTCCATCCTGAATACAGGAGTGTGCTCTGGGCTCTCTCACTCCTGTTACTGTCCCATCCTGAATACAGGAGTGTGCCCTGGGCTCTCTCCCTCCTGTTGCTGTTCCATCCTGAATACAGGAGTGTGCCCTGGGCTCTCTCCCTCCTGTTACTGTCCCATCCTGAATACAGGAGTGTGCCCTGGACTCTCTCCCTCCTGTTACTGTCCCATCCTGAATACAGGAGTGTGCCCTGGACTCTCTCCCTCCTGTTACTGTCCCATCATGAATACAGAAGTGTGCCCTGGGCCCTTTCCCTCCTGTTACTGTTCCAACCTGAACACAGGAGTGTGCCCTGGGCTCTCTCCCTCCTGTCACTGTTCCATCCTGAATACAGGAGTGTGCCCTGGGCCCTCTCCCTCCTGTTACTGTTCCATCCTGAATACAGGAGTGTGCCCTGGGCTCTCTCCCTCCCTCCTGTTACTGTCCCATCCTGAATACAGGAGTGTGTCCTGGGCTCTCTCCCTCCTGTTACTGTCCCATCCTGAATACAGGAGTGTGCCCTGGGCTCTCTCCCTCCTGTTACTGTCCCATCCTGAATACAGGAGTGTGCCCTGGGCTCTCTCCCTCCTGTTACTGTCCCATCCTGAATACAGTAGTGTGCCCTGGGCTCTCTCCCTCCTGTTACTGTTCCATCCTGAATACAGGAGTGTGTCCTGGGCTCCCTCCCTCCTGGTACTGTTCCATCCTGAATACAGGAGTGTGCCCTGGGCTCTCTCCCTCCTGTTACTGTCCCATCCTGAATACAGGAGTGTGCCCTGGGCTCTCTCCCTCCTGTTGCTGTCCCATCCTGAATACAGGAGTGTGCCCTGGGCTCTCTCCCTCCTGTTACTGTCCCATCCTGAATACAGTAGTGTGCCCTGGGCTCTCTCCCTCCTGTTACTGTTCCATCCTGAATACAGGAGTGTGTCCTGGGCTCCCTCCCTCCTGGTACTGTTCCATCCTGAATACAGGAGTGTGCCCTGGGCTCTCTCCCTCCTGTTACTGTCCCATCCTGAATACAGGAGTGTGCCCTGGGCTCTCTCCCTCCTGTTACTGTTCCATCCTGAATACAGGAGTGTGTCCTGGGCTCTCCCTCCTGTTACTGTCCCATCCTGAATACAGGAGTGTGCCCTGGGCTCTCTCCCTCCAGTTACTGTTCCATCCTGAATACAGGAGTGTGCCCTGGGCTCTTTCTCTCCTGTTACTGTTCCATCCTGAATACAGGAGTGTGTCCTGGGCTCTCTCCCTCCTGTTACTGTCCCATCATGAATACAGGAGTGTGTCCTGGGCTCTCCCCCTCCTGTTACTGTTCCATCCTGCTCACAGCTCTGATTAAAGTCTCCATTAGTTTCCACACAGTAGTGAGGATTCTGTTGTCAATTGAGATGAATCTGATGTTCCTTCTGTCCATTAAACTTTTGCTCCCTGTTCACTCTGAATTCACCCACACTCCCTCTGGCCCTGGGTCTCAGACTTGGACCAATTCCGAGCTGCGAGGAGGGAACAGGTGCAGGAACTCAACCCTCGAATCCCTCGCACTGAACCCTGACTGAAGAAACGTCACCGAGAAAGAAAGGGTTAACTCGGAACAGAAAGGGTTAAATAGAAACATAAAGGGTTAAATAGAAATTATGAACATTGTGATCCCCTGTGATATAAACACACCTTGGAATATTCCGCTCTCCCCCTGATCCCTGTCGACTGCTCGATGACGATCCCTGGGACAGGGGCTCCCCCTGTTGAGCTGATTCAGCCCCCTCCCCGGAGCACAGATGCTGACAGCCCTGTGAGGGACAGTGTCCCTTTAAGAGACACTCTGATTGACAGTGTGTAACCCCGCCCCTACCTGACCCATGGTGGGTGAAGCTTTGGCCGATTGCAGTGAGGAATGTTTAAAGCAGGTGTCACTGGCGACTGAGGATTAATCTCAGGCTCCTGATCCACACACACAGGGACCTGAGATTAAAGTTCGGGGATGTTCCCAGCTGTCTGAACACAACTAACCCGACCTGCTAACTGGCCATAACTTTCCAAGCATCCGTAGATACGGGGGGTGGTGCCAGAGTACTGGAGAATCACAAATGTTACACCCTTGTTCAAAAGAGGGTGTAAGGATAAACCCAGCAACTCTTGGCCAGTCAGTTGAACCTCAGTGAGGGGGAAACTTTTAGAACCGATAATCCGGGACAGAATTAACAGTCACTTGGTCAAGTGTGGATTGAATAGGGAAACCCAGCACGGATTTGTCAAAGACAAATCGTGTTTAACTGACCTGATAGAGCTTTTTGATGAGGTAACAGAGAGGGTAGATGAGGGTAATGCAGTTGATGTGATGTACATGGACTTCCAAAAGGCATTTGATAAAGTGCCGCACGGTAGGTTTATCATCAAGATTGCGGCCCATGGAATAAAGGCGGCAGTGAAAACATGGATACAGAATTGGCTCAGTGACAGGAAACAGAGAGTAGTGGTGAACGGTTGTTTTTCGGACTGGAGGGTGGTGTACAGTGGTGTTCCCCAGGGGTTGGTGCTGGGACCACTACTTTTCTTGATATATCTTCTTCTTTGGCAGTCCCTCAGGGTCGAGGATAACTTGCTTCCACTCCGGGAGGGTGGGTTCTGCGGTGGCTGAATAGTCCAATCCTGGAGCCGCAGACTCTGCCACAGGTGGGGCAGGTAGTGTTTGATAAGGTAGCCAAACTTAGTGGGAGGATAGAAGATTGGGAATTCTTCAAAAGACAGCAAAAAGTAACTAAAGGATTGATTAAGAAAGGGAAGTTAGATTATGAAAAGAAATTAGCAAAAAATATAAAAACAGATAGCAAGAGTTTCTATAGTTATATAAAAAGAAAAAGGGTGGCTAAGGCAAACATAGGTCCCTTAGAGGATGAGACCGGGAAATTAATGGTGGGAAACATGGAGATGGCAAAAATGCTGAACAAATATTTTGTTTCAGTCTTTACAGTAGAGGACACTAAGAATATCCCAACACTGGACAAACAGGGGACTCTCGGGGGGGAGGAGCTAAATACGATTAAAATCACTCAGGAGATGGTACTCAGTAAAATAATGGGACTCAAGGCGGATAAATCCCCTGGACCTGATGGCTTCCATCCTAGGGTCTTGAGGGAAGTGGCAGTAGGGATTGTGGATGCTTTGGTGATAGTTTTCCAAAATTCCCTGGACTCAGGAGAGGTCCCGGCAGATTGGAAAACTGCTAATGTAACACCGTTATTTAAAAAGGGTAGTAGGCAGAAGGCTGGAAATTATAGGCCAGTTAGCTTAACATCTGTGGTGGGTAAAATTTTGGAGTCTATTATTAAGGAGACAGTAACGGAACATTTAGATAAGCATAATTTAATAGGACAAAGTCAGCATGGCTTTATGAAGGGGAAGTCATGTCTGACAAATTTGCTTGAGTTCTTCGAGGATATAACGTATAGGGTGGATAAAGGGGAACCAGTGGACGTAGTGTATTTAGACTTCCAGAAGGCATTCGACAAGGTGCCACATAAAAGATTATTACTTAAGATAAAAAATCACGGGATTGGGGGTAATATTCTGGCATGGGTGGAGGATTGGTTATCGAACAGGAAGCAGAGAGTTGGGATAAATGGTTCATTTTCGGACTGGCAACCAGTAACCAGTGGTGTTCCACAGGGGTCGGTGCTGGGTCCCCAACTCTTTACAATCTATATTAACGATTTGGAGGAGGGGACCGAGTGCAACATATCAAAATTTGCAGATAATACAAAGATGGGAGGGAAAGTAGAGAGTGAGGAGGACATAAAAAACCTGCAAGGGGATATAGACAGGCTGGGTGAGTGGGCGGAGATTTGGCAGATGCAATATAATATTGGAAAATGTGAGGTTATGCACTTTGGCAGGAAAAATCAGAGAGCAAGTTATTTTCTTAATGGCGAGAGACTGGAAAGTACTGCAGTACAAAGGGATCTGGGGGTCCTCGTGCAAGAAAATCAAAAAGTTGGTATGCAGGTGCAGCAGGTGATCAAGAAAGCCAACGGAATGTTGGCTTTTATTGCTAGGGGGATAGAATATAAAAACAAGGAGGTATTGGTGAGACCGCACCTGGAATACTGCATACAGTTTTGGTCTCCATACTTAAGAAAAGACATACTTGCTCTCGAGGCAGTACAAAGAAGGTTCACTCGGTTAATCCCGGGGATGAGGGGGCGGACATATGAGGAGAGGTTGAGTAGATTGGGACTCTACTCATTGGAGTTCAGAAGAATGAGAGGCGATCTTATTGAAACATATAAGATTGTGAAGGGTCTTGATCGGGTGGATGCAGTAAGGATGTTCCCAAAGATGGGTGAAACTAGAACTAGGGGGCATAATCTTAGAATAAGGGGCTGCTCTTTCAAAACTGAGATGAGGAGAAACTTCTTCACTCAGAGGGTGGTCGGTCTGTGGAATTTGCTGCCCCAGGAAGCTGTGGAAGCTACATCATTAGATAAATTTAAAACAGAAATAGACAGTTTCCTAGAAGTAAAGGGAATTAGGGGTTATGGGGAGCGGGCAGGAAATTGGACATGAAGCTGAGTTCGGATCGGTCAATGCCCTGTGGGTGGCGGAGAGGGCCCAGGGGCTATGTGGCCGGGTCCTGCTCCGACTTCTTGTGTTCTTTAGATTTGTGGTTGGGATCAGATCAGCCATGATCTTATTGAATGGCGGAGCAGGCTCGAGGGGCCGATTGGCCTACTCCTGCTCCAATTTCTTATGTTCTTATGTTCTTATGTTCTTATAAGGCGGGTGGGTGAGACGCTCTGGATTCTGTGCGCTCTTTTTGCTGCTTACGCTTGGCCTCCGCGTGCTCCACTCGGTGACGCTCGAGGTAATTGGCGCCTTCGTGGATGCTTCTTCTCCAGTTTGGGCGATTTCGGGAAAGCGATTCCCACGTGTCAGTGGGGATGTTGCATTTTTTTAGGGAGGCTTTGAGAGTGTCCGTCTCGCGTTTCCTCTGCCCTCCTAGTGATCGCCTGCCATTGCGGAGCTCGGAGTAGAGCACTTGTTTAGGGAATCTTGTGTCGGGCATGCGGACAATGTGGCCCCGCCCAGCGCAGCTGGTTGAGCGTGACCAGTGCCTCGATACTGGGGATATTAGCCTGGGAGAGAACGCTCACGTTGGTGCGCCTATCCCGCCAGTGGATTTGCAGGATTTTGCGGAGGCAACGTTGGTGATACCTCTCCAGCGATTTGAGGTGTCTGCTGTGCATTGTCCATGTTTCTGATGTGTACAGGAGGGCGGGGACCACGGCTGCTCTGTAGACCATGAGCTTGGTGCTGGATTTGAGGTCTCGGTCTTCGAACACTCTGTTCCTCAGGCGTCCGAAAGCTACACTGGCGCATTGGAGTCGATGTTGAATTTCATCGTCGATGTCTGCTCGCACCGAGAGGCTCCCGAGGTATGGGAAATGATCCACGCTGTCCAGAGACTCACCGTGGATCTTGATGGTCGGGGGGCAGTGTTGTGTGGCAGGAGCGGGCTGGGAGAGGACCTTTGTTTTCCAGATGTTTAGCCCGAGTCCCATTCTCTCATACACCTCGGTGAATGTGTCAACGATGGTTTGTAGCTCGGCCTCTGAGTGTGCGCACACGCTGGCATCGTCTGCGTACTGCAGCTCGATGACAGAAGTTGGGGTGGTTTTGGTTCTGGCCTGAAGGTGTCGAAGGTTGAACAGTTTCCCGCTTGTCCTGTAGGTTAGCTCCACTCCGGCGGGGAGCTTCATGGTGATGGGGTGGAGTGTTGCAGCGAGGAAGATGGAGAAGAGCGTTGGTGCGATGACACAGCCCTGCTTGACCCCCAGTTTGCACTCGTATTGGGTCTGTGGTGGATCCGTTGGTGAGGATCACGGCTCGCATGTCATCGTGGAGCAGGTGGAGAATGGTGACGAATTTCTGGGGGCAGCCAAATTTGAGGAGGATGCTCCACAATTCCTCACGGTTGACAGAGTCGAAGGCCTTTGCAAGATCGAAGAAGGCCATGTACAGAGGTTGATGCTGCTCCCTGCACTTTTCCTGGATTTGTCGCGTGCTAAAGATCATGTCCATTGTGCCTCTTGACGGGCGGAAGCCGCATTGAGACTCAGGGAGGAGCTCTTCGGCCACTGGAAGGAGGCGGTTGAGGAGGATTCTCGCGATGACCTTTCCCGTGGTGGACATTAGGGAAATCCCTCTGTAATTTCCACAGTCGGACCTATCTCCTTTCTTGAAGATGGTCACAATTACGGCGTCTCTGAGATCTCCCAGCATGCTCTCTTCCTTCCAGACAAGGGTGATAAGGTCGTGTATTCGTGTCAAGAGTGCCTCTCCGCCGTGTTTTCGTACTTCAGCGGGGATTCCATCTGCACCGGGGGCATTGTTGTTTTTCAGTTGTCGAATGGCTTTTTTGACCTGATGACGGGCTGGGGTTGTGCTGAGATGGTGGCGGGCTGGGGTTGTGCTGAGATGGTGGCGGGCTGGGGTTGTGCTGAGATGGTGGCGGGCTGGGGTTGTGCTGAGATGGTGGCGGGCTGGGGTTGAGCTGAGATGGTGGCGGGCTGGGGTTGTGCTGAGATGGTGACGGGCTGGGGTTGTGCTGAGATGGCGGCGGGCTGGGGTTGAGCTGAGATGGTGGCGGGCTGGGGTTGTGCTGAGATGGTGGCGGGCTGGGGTTGTGCTGAGATGGCGGCGGGCTGGGGTTGTGCTGAGATGGTGGCGGGCTGGGGTTGTGCTGAGATGGCGGCGGGCTGGGGTTGTGCTGAGATGGTGGCGGGCTGGGGTTGTGCTGAGATGGTGGCGGGCTGGGGTTGTGCTGAGATGGTGGCGGGCTGGGGTTGTGCTGAGATGGTGGCGGGCTGGGGTTGTGCTGAGATGGTGGCGGGCTGGGGTTGTGCTGAGATGGTGGCGGGCTGGGGTTGTGCTGAGATGGTGGCGGGTCGCGTGTTGCGGGACGGTGTCGAGGGTACTTGTGTCGAGGACTGGGTCTTGGTTGAGGAGGTCCTCGAAGTGCTCTCTCCAGCGGGCGTTGACTGCCTCTCTGTCTTTGATGAGCGCCTCTCCATGTTTGGCTCTCAGTGGGGTAGGTCCCTGGGTACTCGGACCGTGGATGGCTTTAATTGCGCTGAAGAAGCCGCGCACGTCGTGGTTGTCGGCGAGTTGCTGAGTCTCCTGCGCTCTTTCCACCCACCATCTGTTCTTTAGGTCACGGGTTCTTTGTTGCACCTCGGCCTTCAGTTGCCTGGAGGCTTGTTTCCTCTCACTCGAGTTTTGGTGGAGCTGCCAATTCAGGAACGCCTTGCGTTTACGGTCTAGGAGATCCTGGATCTCCTGATCATTCTCGTCGAACCAGTCTTGGTGTTTCCTGGTCGAGAGACCGAGCGTCTCCTCGCAGGTGCTGACTATGGTGGCTTTTAGGGCGGACCAGACGCTGTGGGCACTCTGCGACTCTGGATCGTTGGTCGTCGCCAGATTGGTTGTAAGGCGACGGCTGAGTCGGTCTTTCTTCTCAGGGTCTTTGAGTCCAGCGACATTAAGTCTCCTGCGGCAGAGGTTTTTCTGCCGCTGCCGGTTTGGGGCCAGGTTGATGGAGATGGTAGAGTGGATTAGTCGGTGGTCAGTCCAGCAGTCGTCGGCTCCAGGCATGGCGCGGGTGATGCAGACATCTTTGCGGTCCCTCGCTCGGACGATGATGTGGTCTATTAGGTGCCAGTGCTTAGAGCTACTTTCCTTGATATATATTCATGACTTGGGTGTGGAGGGGACAATTTCAAAATTTGCAGATGACACAAAACTTGGAAGGGTAGTAAACAGTGAGGAGGATAGTGACAGACTTCAAGAGGTATAGACAGGCAGGTGGCCTGGGCGGACACGTGGCATGAAGTTTAACGCAGAAAAATGCAAAGTGATACATTTTAGTAGGAAGAATGAGGAGAGGCAATATAAACTAGTGGGCACAACTCTAAAAGGGGTACAGGAACAGAGAGATCCTGGGCTTTATACATTGAGGCATAGTGTACAAAAGCAAGGAAGTCATGATGAACCTTTATAATTCACTGGTTCAGCCACAACTGGAGTATTGTGTCCAGTTCTGGGAACCGCACTTTAGGAAAGGTGTAAAGGCCTGACAGAGGGTGCAGAAAAGATTTACTAGAATGATTCCAGGGATGAGGGACTTTAGTTATGTGGATAGACTGGAGAAGCTGGGGTTCTTCTCCTTGGAACAGAGATGGTTGAGAGGAGATTTGATCGAGGTATTCAAAATCATGAAAGGTCTGGACAGAGTAGATAGAGGGAAACTGTTCCCATTGGCGGAAGGGTCAAGAATGAGAGGATATAGATTGAAGGTGATTGGCAAAAGAACCAAAGGTGATATGAGGAAAAACTTTTTTACACAGCGAGTGGTTAGGATCTGGAATGCACTGCCCGAGGGGGTGGTGGAGGCAGATTCAATCATGGCCTTCAAAAGGGAACTGGATAACTACTTGAAAGGAAAAAATCTGCAGTGGTACAGGGAAAGGGCGGGGGAGTGGGACTGGCTGGATTGGTTTAGCATAGAGCAGGCGTGAACTCAATGGGCCGAATGGCCTCCTTCCGTGCTGTAACCTTTCTATGATTCTATGCTGGCAGTCCCCAATAGAATCATAGAATCTTACAGCACAGAAGGAGGCCATTCAGCCCATCGTGCCTGTGCCGGCTCTTTGAAAGAGCTATCCAATTAGTCCCACTTCCCCGCTCTTTCCACATAGCCCTGCAAATTTTTCCTTTTCAAGTATTTATCCAATTCCCTTTTGAAAGTTATTATTGAATCTGCTTCCACCGCCCTTTCAGGCAGCGCATTCCAAATCAGAACAACTCGCTGTAAAAAAAATTCTCCAAATCTCCCCTCTGGTTCTTTTGCCGATTACCTTAAATCTGTGTCCTCTGGTTACCGACCCTCCTGCCATTGGAAACAGTTTCTCCCTCTCTACTCCAGGAAAATCACTCAAAATTTTGAACTCCTCGATTAAATCTGCCCTTAACCTTCTCTGCACTCAGGATAAATGAGCAGGTAATGGAGAGCAAGTTGGCAACAAAACAGAAAACAGAGAGCAGGGATTAAGGGTAGTTACTCAGACTGGCAAAAGTGGTGTTCCCCAGGGATCGGTGCTGGGACCACTGTTGTTCACAATTTACATTAATGATTTGTATTCGGGAATCAGAAGTACAATTTCAAAATTTGCAGGCGACACCAAATTGGGGGGTGTAGTTAATACAAAGGAAGAGTGTGTCAAAATACAAGGGGACATTAATAAACTTACAGAGTCGGCTGTAATTGGCAAATGAATTGCAATATAGATAAGTGTGAGGTGGTGCATTTTGGTAGGAAGAATAAAGAGGCCACAAACTGCTTGTTCAATAAGAGTCTAAATGGGGTAGAGGAGCAAAGGGATCTGGGGGTACAGACACACAAATCACTAAAAGTAGCGACACAGGTTAATAAGGCCATAAAAAGGCAAATCAAGCACTGGGGCTCATTTCTAGATGGGTAGAATTGAAAAGCAAAGAAGTTATGTTGAACTTATATAGAATCTTGGTTAGACCACACTTGGAGTATTGTGAACAGTTCTGGTCTCCATATTATAAATAGTGTATAGAGGCATTGGAGAGGGTGCAAAAAAAGATTCACAAGGATGATATCAGAACTGAAAGGATAAACTTATCAGGAAAGGCTGAACAGGCTGGGACTCTTTACTCTAGAAAAGAGAAGGCTGAGGGGTGACCTGATCGAGGTTTTTAAGATAATGAAAGGGTTTGATAGGGTAGACGGAGAGAAAATGTTTACACTTGTGGGGGAGTCCAAAACTAGAGGTCATAAATATGAAATAGTCGCGAATAAATCCAGTAGGGAATTCAAACTCACCACCACAAGGAGCAGTTCAGGCAAATAGCACAGATGTATTGAAGAAGAAGCTCGATAAACACATGATGGAGAAAGGAATAGAAGGGTATCCTGATAGGGTGAGATGAAGTAGGGAGAGGGGAGGCCCATGTGGAGCATAAACTCCGGCATGGACCAGTTGGGCCGAATGGCCTGTTTCTGTGCTGTAGACTTGATGTGACTCGATGTAAAGAGAACAATCCCAGTTTCTCTAATCTCTCCACATAACTGAGGTCCCTCATCCCTGTACCATTCTAGTACATCTCCTCTGCACCCTCTCCAAGGCCTCGACATAAATAGAATTACACAGAATGAACAGCAGAGAAACAGGCCATTTGGCCCAACTGGTCCATGCTGGTGTTAATGCTCCACACAAGCCTCTTCCCTCCAACTTGATCTCACCCTATCAGCATATCCTTCTATTCCTTTCCCCCTCATGTCTTTATCCAGCTTCCCCTTAAATGTATCTGTGTGTTCACCTCAACTATTCCTTGTGGTAGCGAGTTCCACATTCTCACCACTCTCTCAGTAAAGAAGATTCTCCTGAGTTCCCTATTGGATTTATTTGTGACTATCTTATATTTATGACCCTAGTTTTGGTCTCCCCACAAGTGTAAACATCTTCCTTACGTCTACCCTATCAAACCCTTTCATAATCTTAGCACCCCTGAGGGTCACCCCTCTGCCTTCTCTTTTCGAGAGAAAAGAGCCCCAGCCTGTTCAATCTTTCCTGATATTTATAACCTCTCCGTTCTGTCATCATCCTTGTGAATCTTTTTTGCACATTATCCAGTGCCTCCATATCCTTTTTATAATATTGAGACCAGAACTGTGCACCGGACTCCAAGTGTGGTCTATCCAAGATATATGGAGACCAGAACAGTGCACAGTATAGAATCATAGAAAAGTTACGGCACAGAAGGAGGCCATTCGGCCCATTGTGTGCGCGAACCAAAAATGAGCCACCCAGCCTAATCCCACTTTCCAGCACTTGACCCGTAGAGTTGTAGTTACGACACTTCAGGTGCACATCCTGGTACTTTTTAAATGAGTTGAGGGTTTCTGCCTCTACCACCCTCTCAGGCAGTGAGTTCCAGACCCCCACCGCCCATTGGGTGAAATTTCTTTTCCTCAGCTCCTGTCTAATCCTTCTACCAATCAGTTTAATCTATGTCCCCTGGTTATTGACCTCTCTGCGAAGGGAAACAGGTCCTTCCTATCCACTCTATCAAGCCTTCTCATAATTTTGTACACCTCAGCCTCCTCTATTCCAAAGAGAACAACCCCAGCCTGTCCAATCTTTCCTCATAGCTAAAGTTCTCCAGTCCTGGCAACATCCTCGTAAATCTCCTCTGTACCCTCTCCAGTGCAATTACATCCTTCCTGTGATGTGGTGACCAGAACTGTACGCAGTACTCCAAGTGTGGTCTAACCAAGGTATATGGAGACCAGAACTGTGCACAGTGCTCCAAGTGAGGTCTAACCAAGGTATATGGAGATCAGAACTGTTAACAGTGCTCCAAGTGAGGGTTAACCAAGGTATATGGAGACCAGAACTGTGCACAGTCCTCCAAGTGAGGTCTAACCAAGGTATATGGAGACCAGAACTGTGCACAGTGCTCCAAGTGAGGGTTAACCAAGGTATATGGAGACCAGAACTGTGCACAGTCCTCCAAGTGAGGTCTAACCAAGGTATATGGAGACCAGAACTGTGCACAGTACTCCAAGTGAGGGTTAACCAAGGTATATGGAGACCAGAACTGTGCACAGTGCTCCAAGTGTGGTCTAACCAAGGTTTGATACAAGTTTAACATAACTTCCCCGCTTCTCCATTCAGATGTCCTCAGTACACACCGCCTTCCTCCTCTTTCAGTCCAATCAGTATATTGATCGTAATCCCCTTGGAAATCTTATTTTAATGATTCAATAACAGTTTCTTCATGTCTCAGACAAGCCCAGCCAACGGCAATCATCTCTAACCTGAGGGCTTTAATCTAAGTGCCTCCTCACCTCTTGAAATTCTTAACCTTGACATCTCTCCTAAAGTGTGGTGCCCAGAATTGGAGAAAAGCTGCACGTTCTTACTTATTATTCCCAATATGTCTGAGTGGTACTTTTCCGATCCATTCAGCCTCTTCTGGATAAGTTGAGATATTTTGGACAGGTTCAGGGTGAGCGCTGGAACATCTGGGTCTGTGACTCTCTGAGTCTTAGTCACTCTGTAATGAAAGAGGAGAGAATGTTTTTATCAGTGGGGACATTTCAGATCGGAAACCCAAAGGGGAACGAGTGATCAGTGCAACAACCTGCACCCCTTCTAATGCTCGTACTGACACCCCGCAGCAACCTATCCTGAGAATGGCAGAATCCCGGGATTTGCAGTCTCCCTGCATTCACACTGATCTCCACACGAGCAGTGGGATCCTGGTTTGCTGTCACTTCAGCTCAGTTTGTGATTTTCAAAGCCATCTGTGTTCAGTCCAGTTTCTCTGTACTGGAGCCCTTATCTTTCCATTATTAATAATTATTATTATCCCGAGGGTCTCCAGTCTGTGCTCCCCCCTCTCTGCAGGAACACACTCACTACGATCATGTGAAGTGAGGAGAGGAGAAGGAACAGCCTCCTAGGGACCTGGGATCGGTGGGATTCCCTCACAGAGTGTCCAGTCACACTGACATTACTGGGACATTTCAGCACACACTCATTTCTCTGTTAGTGGATAGAATGAGCCAATCACAAGACATTTTACTGTCACTCTGACACTGGGACCTGCCCCTCTCCTCATTTCTCCATGGGCTGGTTGATAGAACAAGCCAATCACACAGCACTTACTGACCCAATGGAATAAAGCTGTCACTGACACACATGGAGCCTTTCGGAAGCCTCGGTTAGATACAGGTCACTGCAGGTTTCTCTCGCTCTCAATTCCTGTCTAACAGGTTCCTGAGAAGCTCTACACACCGATGGAACAGCCCATCTCACTCCCATTTCCCACAGGCTGCCTGAGCCAAGAACCCCTCAAACCACAGTTAAACATCACTCAATATTCGCCCCATTTGGAAGCCCCTGATCTGGGGAGGTTTCCAAGCGGTGATTCTACTTTCACTCTTCTCCCAGATACAGGTGAAGGTTCCCTATCAGCAGCAGGTACTGTATGACTGAGAGGAACTTACCTGGAAAGGAGCTGCTTCGAGTTCTGTGAATAAAGAGAGGAGATCAAATCAGTCAATAGAATCATCGAATCATACTGCACAGGAGGAGGCCATTCGGCCCATCGTGCCTGTGCTGGCTCTTTGAAAGAGCTATCTAATTAGTCCCACTCCCCCTGCTCTTTCCCCCATAGCCCTGTAAATTTCTCCTTTTCAAGTATTTATCCAATTCCCTTTTGAAAGTTATTATTGAATCTGCTTCCACCGCCCTTTCAGGCAGTGCATTCCAGATCAGAACAACTCGCTGCGTAAAAAAATTCTCCTCATCTCCCCTCTGGTTCTTTTGCCAATTACCTTAAATCTGTGTCCTCTGGTTACCGACCCTCCTGCCAGTGGAAACAGTTTCTCCCTCTCTACTCTATCAAAACGCCTCGTAATTTTGAACATCTCTATTAAATCTCCTCTTAACCTTCTCTACTCTAAGGAAAACAACCCCAGCTTCTCCAGTCTCTCCACGTCACTGAAGTCCCTCGTCCCTGGTATCATTCTGGTAAATCTCTTCTGCACCCTCTAAGGCCTTGACATCATTCCTAAAGGGTGGTGCCCAGAATTGGCCACAATACTCCAACTGGGGCATAACCAGAGATTTATAAAGGTTTAGCATAACTTCCTCGCTTTTGTACTCTATGCCTTTATTTATAAAGCCAAGGATCCTGTGTGCTTTTTTAACAGTCTTATTAACTTGTCCTGTCACCTTCAAAGATTTGTGTACATACACCCCCAGGTCTCTCTGTTCCTGCACCCCCTTTAAAATTGTACCATTTAGTTTCTGTTGCCTCTCCTCATTTTTCCTCCCAAAATGCATCACTTCACACTTCTCTGTGTTAAATTGCATCTGCCATGTGTCCGCCCATTTCACCAGTCTGTCCATGTCCTCCTGAAGTTTGCAATTATCCTCCT
Organism: Heptranchias perlo; assembly: GCF_035084215.1. NCBI lineage: Eukaryota > Metazoa > Chordata > Chondrichthyes > Hexanchiformes > Hexanchidae > Heptranchias > Heptranchias perlo. Next base: position 46,187 of record NW_027139720.1, on the reverse strand, counting down.
CACTGTTTACTACATTTCCAAGTTTTGTGTCGTCTGCAGACTTTGAAATTATGCCCTCTATACCCAAGTCCAGGTCATCAATATATATCAAAAAGAGCAATGGTCCTAACACTGACCCCTGGGGAACACCACTGTAAACTTCCCTCCAGTCTGAAAAACAACCGTTCACCACTACTCTCTGCTTTCTGTCTCTGAGCATATCTCGTGTCCACACTGCCACTGTCCCTTTAATCCCATGGGCTTCAATTTTGCTAACAAGTTTTCATCGAAGAATTCAATCAAGTTAGTCAGACTCAATTTACCTTTAACAAAGCATAGAATTATAGAATCATAGAAATTTACAGCACAGAAGGAGGCCATTCGGCCCATCGTATCTGTGACAGCCGAAAAAGAGTTATCCAGCTTAATCCCACTTTCCAGCACTTGGTCCGTAGCCCTGTAGGTTACAGCACATCAAGTGCACATCCAAGTACTTTCTAAATGAGTTGAGGGTTTCTGCCTCTACCACCCTTTCAGGCAGTGAGTTCCAGACCCCCACCACCCTCTGGGTGAAAAGATTTCTCCACAACTCACCTCTAATCCTTCTACCAATCACTTTAAATCTATGCCCCCTGGTTATTGACCGCTCTGCTAAGGGAAAAAGGTCCTTTCTATCCACTCTATCTAGGCTCCTCATCTTTTTATACACCTCAATTAAATCACCCCTCAGCCTCCTCCGTTCCAAAGAAAACAACCCCAGACTATCCAATCTTTCCTCATAGCTAAAATACTTCAGTCCTGGCAACATCCTTGTAAATCTTCTCTGTACCCTCTCGAGTGCAATCACATCTTTCCTGTAATGTGGTGACCAGAACTGTGCGCAGTACTCTAGCTGTGGCCTAACTCGTGTTTTATACAGTTCCAGCATAACCTCCCTGTTCTTCTATTCTATGCCTCGGCTAATAAAGGAAAGTATCCCGTATGCCTTCTTAACCACCTTATCTACCTGTCCTCCTATCTTCAGGGATCTGTGGACATGCCTCTGTTCCTCTACACCTCTCAGTATCCTCCCATTTATTTTGTATTCCCTTGCCTTGTTTGACCTTCCGAAATGCATTACCTCACACTTCCCCAGATTGAATTCCATTTGCCACTTTTCTGCCCACCTGACCAGTCCACTGATGTCTTCCTGCAGTCTGCAGCTTTCCTCCTCACTATCAACCACACGGCCAATTTTTGTATCATCTGTAAACTTCTTAATCATGCCCCCTACATTTAAGTCTAAATCATTGATATATACCACAAAAAGCAAGGGACCTAGTGCTGAGCCATGTGGAACCCCACTGGAAACAGCCTTCCAGTCATAAAAACACCCATCAACCATTACCCTTTGTATCCTGCCACTGAGCCAATTTTGGATCCAACTTGCCACTCTCCCTTGGATCCCATGGGCTTTTACTTTTTTGACCAGTCTGCCATGTGGGACCTTGTCAAAAGCCTTGCTAAAATCCATGTAGACTACATCAAACGCGCTACCCTCATCGACCCTCCTTGTTACCACCTCAAAAAATTCAATCAAGTTAGTCAGACACGAATGTCACTTAACAAATCCACGCTGACTGTCCTTGATTAATCCGTGCCTTTCTAAGTGACGATTAATACTGTCCCTCAGAATTTTTTCCAATAATTTGCCCACGACCAAGGTTAGACTGACTGGCCTGTAATTACTCGGTCTATCCCTTTCTCCCTTCTTAAACAACAGTACAACATTAGCAGTCCTCCAGTCCTCTGGCACCACGCCTGTAGCCAGAGAGGATTGGAAAATGCTGGTCAGAGCCTCTGCTATTTCCTCCTGTACTTCTCTTAACAGCCTGGGATACATTTCATCCAGGCTTGGCGATTTATCTACTTTCAAAGATGCTAATCCCCTTAATACTTCCTCTCTCACTACATTGATCCCCTCCAATATTTCACACTCCTCCTCCTTAACTACAATGTCTGCATCAACCCTCTCTTTCGTTAAGGCAGACGCAAATATTCATTAAGAACCATACCCACGTCTTCCGCCTCCACACACAAGTTACCTTTTTGGTCTCGAATAGGCCCTACTCTTTCCTTAGTTATCCTCTTGCTCTTTATGTATTTATAAAACATCTTTGGGCTTTCCTTGATTTTACTCACCAGTATTTTTTCCTGCCCCCTTTTTGCTTTCCTAATTTCCTTTTTAATTTCACCCCTTCACTTTCTATACTTTAGGCTTTCTGCAGTATTGAGCTCTCCGTATCTGACATAAGCTTCCCTTTTTTGCCTTATCCTATCCTGTATGCTCCATGATATCCAGGAGGCTCGAGATTTGGGAGTCCCACCCTTTTTCTTTGTGGGAACATATTTGCTCTGAACCCTCACTATCTCCTCCTTGAATGCCTCCCACTGCTCTGACACTGATTTACCTTCAAGTAGCTGTTTCCAGTCCACTTTTGTCAAATCACATCTCAACTTAGTAAAACTGGCCTTTCCCCAATTGAGAACTTTTACTCCTGGTCTATCTTTGTCCTTTTCCATAACGACACTAAATCTAATTGAATTATGATCACTACCACGAAAATGCTCTCCCACTGATACTCCTTCCACCTGCCCAACTTCATTCCCTAAAACCAAATCCAGAACTGCCGCCTATCTTCTTGGACTTGCAATGCACTGGATAAAAAAAGTTTTCCTGCATGCAATTTAAAAATTCTACGCTCGATGCCTTTTACACTGTTTCTATCCCAGTTAATATTAGGGTAGTTGAAATCCCCGACTATTACTACCCTATTGTTTTTGCACTTCTCAGAAATTTGCCTACGTATTTGCTGTTCTATCTCCCTCTGTCTGTTTGGGGGTCTATTGTACACTCCCAGCAGTGTGATTGCCTTTTTTTTGTTTTTCAGTTCCACCATTAGGCCTCATTTGATGATCCTTCTAACGTATCATCCCTCCTCACAGCTGTAATTGTCTCTTTAACCAATATTGCGACCACCCTCCCCTCCCTTTTTATCCCCCTCTCTATCTCATCTGAAAATTCTGTAACCAGGAATGTTGAGCTGCCATTCCTGCCCTTCTTTGAGCCATGTTTCAGTAATAGTTATGATATCATACTTCCACATGTCTATCTGTGCCCTCAGCTCATCTGCCTTATTCACTCGACTCCTTGCATTGAAGTCTGCACCATTAAGCACTGCCAAACTCCTTTGTTGTCTGTTTTCTAGCCTTTGTTTCTTCTGCCTTCCAAACTTGCTCACTAATTTTCTGCTTTCCATTTCCAGCTTTGCTTCCCTCCCTTCTGAATCTACGCTCAGGTTCCCATCCCGCTGCCAAGCTAATGTTGGCTGTTGTTTATTATCCCATGTTCTTCCAAGTGACAATTAATTTTGTCTCAGATTATTGTCTCTAGAAATTTCCCCACCATCGACGTTAGGCTGATTGGCCTGTAGTTGCCGGGTTTATCCCTCTCCCCTTTTTGGAACAGAGGTGTAACATTTGCAATCCTCCAGTCCTCTGGCAAAATTCCCATAGGATTGGAAGTTTTTTTTTTATTCGTTCACGGGATGTGGGCGTCGCTGGCAAGGCCGGCATTTATTGCCCATCCCTAATTGCCCTTGAGAAGGTGGTGGTGAGCCGCCTTCTTGAACCGCTGCAGTCCGTGTGGTGACGGTTCTCCCACAGTGCTGTTAGGAAGGGAGTTCCAGGATTTTGACCCAGCGACAATGAAGGAACGGCGATATATTTCCAAGTCGGGATGGTTTGTGACTTGGAGGGGAACGTGCAGGTGGTGTTGTTCCCATGTGCCTGCTGCCCTTGTCCTTCTAGGTGGTAGAGGTCGCGGGTTTGGGAGGTGCTGTCGAAGAAGCCTTGGCGAGTTGCTGCAGTGCATCCTGTGGATGGTGCACACTGCAGCCACAGTGCGCCGGTGGTGAAGGGAGTGAATGTTTAGGGTGGTGGATGGGGTGCCAATCAAGCGGGCTGCTTTATCTTGGATGGTGTCGAGCTTCTTGAGTGTTGTTGGAGCTGCACTCATCCAGGCAAGTGGAGAGTATTCCATCACACTCCTGACTTGTGCCTTGTAGATGGTGGAAAGGCTTTGGGGAGTCAGGAGGTGAGTCACTCGCCGCAGAATACCCAGCCTCTGACCTGCTCTCGTAGCCACAGTATTTATATGGCTGGTCCAGTTAAGTTTCTGGTCAATGGTGACCCCCAGGATGTTGATGGTGGGGGATTCGGCGATGGTAATGCCGTTGAATGTCAAGGGGAGGTCGTTAGACTCTCTCTTGTTGGAGATGGTCATTGCCTGGCACTTATCTGGCGCGAATGTTACTTGCCACTTATCAGCCCAAGCCTGGATGTTGTCCAGGTCTTGCTGCATGCGGGCTCGGACTGCTTCATTATCTGAGGGGTTGTGAATGGAACTGAACACTGTGCAGTCATCAGCGAACATCCCCATTTCTGACCTTATGATGGAGGGAAGGTCATTGATGAAGCAGCTGAAGATGGTTGGGCCTAGGACACTGCCCTGAGGAACTCCTGCAGCAATGCCCTGGGGCTGAGATGATTGGCCTCCAACAACCACTACCATCTTCCTTTGTGCTAGGTATGACTCCAGCCACTGGAGAGTTTTCCCCCTGATTCCCATTGACTTCAATTTTACTAGGGCTCCTTGGTGCCACACTCGGTCAAATGCTGCCTTGATGTCAAGGGCAGTCACTCTCACCTCACCTCTGGAATTCAGCTCTTTTGTCCATGTTTGGACCAAGGCTGTAATGAGGTCTGGAGCCGAGTGGTCCTGGCGGAACCCAAACTGAGCATCGGTGAGCAGGTTATTGGTGAGTAAGTGCCGCTTGATAGCACTGTCGACGACACCTTCCATCACTTTGCTGATGATTGAGAGTAGACTGATGGGGCGGTAATTGGCCGGATTGGATTTGTCCTGCTTTTTGTGGACAGGACATACCTGGGCAATTTTCCACATTGTCGGGTGGATGCCAGTGTTGTAGCTGTACTGGAACAGCTTGGCTAGAGGCGCAGCTAGTTCTGGAGCACAAGTCTTCAGCACTACAGCTGGGATGTTGTCGGGGCCCATAGCCTTTGCTGTATCCAGTGCACTCAGCCGTTTCTTGATATCACGTGGAGTGAATCGAATTGGCCGAAGACTGGCTTCCGTGATGGTGGGGATATCGGGAGGAGGCTGAGATGGATTATCCACTCGGCACTTCTGGCTGAAGATGGTTGCAAACGCTTCAGCCTTGTCTTTTGCACTCACGTGCTGGACTCCGCCATCATTGAGAATGGGGATGTTTGCAGAGCCTCCTCCTCCCGTTAGTTGTTTAATTGTCCACCACCATTCACGATTGGATGTGGCAGGACTGCAGAGCTTTGATCTGATCCGTTGGTTGTGGAATCACTTAGCTCTGTCTATAGCATGTTGCTTCCGCTGTTTAGCATGCATGTAGTCCTGAGTTGTAGCTTCACCAGGTTGGCACCTCATTTTTAGGTACGCCTGGTGCTGCTCCTGGCATGCTCTTCTACACTCCTCATTGAACCAGGGTTGATCCCCTGGCTTGTTGGTAATGGTAGAGTGAGGAATATGCCGGGCCATGAGGTTACAGATTGTGCTGGAATACAATTCTGCTGCTGCTGATGGCCCACAGCGCCTCATGGATGCCCAGTTTTGAGCTGCTAGATCTGTTCTGAATCTATCCCATTTAGCACGGTGGTAGTGCCACACAACACGTTGGATGGTGTCCTCAGTGCGAAGACGGGATTTCATCTCCACGAGGACTGTGCGGTGGTCACTCCTACCAATACTGTCATGGACAGATGCATTTGCGACAGGTAGATTGGTGAGGACGAGGTCAAGTAAGTTTTTCCCTCGTGTTGGTTCGCTCACCACCTGCCGCAGGCCCAGTCTAGCAGCTATGTCCTTCAGGACTCGGCCAGCTCGGTCAGTAGTGGTGCTACCGAGCCACTCTTGGTGATGGACATTGAAGTCCCCCACCCAGGGTACATTTTGTGCCCTTGCTACCCTCAGTGCTTCCTCCACGTGGTGTTCAACATGGAGGAGGACTGATTCATCAGCTGAGGGAGGATGGTAGGTGGTAATCAGAGCCTCCACTATTTCCACCCTTACTTCCCTCAGCAACCTCGGATGCATCCCACCTGGACTTCTCTACTTTGGGCACTGCCAGCCGTTTTAGTGGTTTTGTATCCTCTCCAATTTCTCTACCGCCTCCTCCTTTACTGTAAGATTGGCAGCATCCTCTTCTTTAGTGAAGACCGATGCAAATTATCCATTTAGTACCTCAGCGACACCCTCTGCCTCCACAAGAAGATTTCCACTGACTGTCCTTTTACTCTTTATAAGATTCTAAAAGACTTCATGTTACCCGCTAATCTTTTCTCATACATTGGGGGTGATTTTAACCCCCAAGAACGGGTGGGTTGGGGTCGCGTGGGAGGTGAAAATAGTTGTTTCTTGGGTCGCAACTGCAACCTGGCTTCACTTCTGGGTTTAATGTGGGCGGTGAAAGTCCAGGCTTCCCACTGCGAAGGCAAAGTCTGAAAATGTTGTGGTTGCGACCCAAAAGATAACGATTTTCAACTCCCACCCGCCCCCAACCCACCCGTTCTTGGGGATTAAAATCACCCCCATTATCTTTGCCCCTTTCATTTCCTTTTCCAGTTCTCCTCTGCACTCTCTGTATTCTGTTTGATTCTCTACTGTGATTACTGTCTATTATGAACCTGACATTTATCATAAGCCTCCTTTTTCTGTTTCATTTTAATCTCTATTTCTTCAATCATCCAGGGAGCTCTAGCTTTGGATGCCCTTCCTTTCCCCCTCACAGGAATGTGTCCAGTCTGTACCCGAACTATCTCCTCTTTGAAGGCCTCCCATTGCTCATTTACTGCTTTACCTGACAATCTTTGATTCCAATCCACCTGGGCCAGATCCCTTTTCAACTCACAGAAATTAACCCTCCTCCAGTTGAGTATTTTTACATTTGATTGTTTCTTGTCCTTTTCCATTACTTTTCTAAACCTGATGACATTGTGATCACTGTTTCCCAAATGCTCGCCCACTGAAACATGCTCCACTTGCCCCACTTCATTTCCCAGAACTAGATCCAGCACTGCTTCCTTCTTCGTTGGACTGGAAACATATTGAAGAAAGTTCTCCTGAACACATTTGGGGAATTCCTCCCCCTCTTTGCCCTTTACTTTGTTTTTTCCCCAGTCTCTATTCGGATAATTGAACTCCCCCATTATCACTATTCGATTGTTAAAACAACAAACAAATCAAAACCCAATGAAACCAAACCGTGAATTTGGGATTGAGAGTAAAGAGTTCAGTGTATAACAGTAGGTGGGGCCAGTCACAGGAATGGGGAATAATCCAACATTTCACTGCACTCCATCCTGGGGCAGCACCAACACTCCTGGGGCAGGGCTGAGGGGGCAGCACCAACACTCCTGGGGCAGGGCTGAGGGGGCAGCACCAACACTCCTGGGGCAGGGCTGAGGGGGCAGCACCAACACTCCTGGGGCAGGGCTGAGGGGGCAGCACCAACACTCCTGGGGCAGGGCTGAGGGGGCAGCACCAAAACTCCTGGGGCAGGGCTGAGGGGGCAGCACCAACACTCCTGGGGCAGGGCTGTGGGGGCAGCTCCAACACTCCTGGGGCAGGGCTGAGGGGGCAGCACCGACAGTCCTGGGGCAGGGCTGAGGGGGCAGCACCAACACCCATGGGGCAGGGCTGAGGGGGCAGCACCAACACTCCTGGGGCAGGGCTGAGGGGGTAGCTCCAACACTCCTGGGGCAGGGCTGAGGGGGCAGCACCAACACTCCTGGGGCAGGGCTGAGGGGGCAGCACCAACACTCCTGGGGCAGGGCTGAGGGGGCAGCACCAACACTCCTGGGGCAGGGCTGAGGGGGCAGCACCAACACTCCTGGGACAGGGCTGAGGGGGCAGCACCAACATTCCTGGGGCAGGGCTGAGGAGGCAGCACCAACACTCCTGGGGCAGGGCTGAGGGGGCAGCACCAACACTCCTGGGGCAGAGCTGAGGGGGCAGCACCAACACTCCTGGGGCAGGGCTGAGGGGGCAGCACCAACACTCCTGGGGCAGGGCTGAGGGGGCAGCACCAACACTCCTGGGGCAGGGCTGAGGGGGCAGCACCAACACTCCTGGGGCAGGGCTGTGGGGGCAGCACCAACACTCCTGGGGCAGGGCTGTGGGGGCAGCTCCAACACTCCTGGGGCAGGGCTGAGGGGGCAGCACCGACACTCCTGGGGCAGGGCTGAGGGGGCAGCACCAACACTCCTGGGGCAGGGCTGAGGGGGCAGCACCAACACTCCTGGGGCAGGGCTGAGGGGGTAGCTCCAACACTCCTGGGGCAGGGCTGAGGGGGCAGCACCAACACTCCTGGGGCAGGGCTGAGGGGGCAGCACCAACACTCCTGGGACAGGGCTGAGGGGGCAGCACCAACACTCCTGGGGCAGGGCTGAGGAGGCAGCACCAACATTCCTGGGGCAGGGCTGAGGGGGCAGCACCAACACTCCTGGGGCAGGGCTGAGGGGGCAGCACCAACACTCCTGGGGCAGGGCTGAGGGGGCAGCACCAACACTCCTGGGGCAGGGCTGAGGGGGCAGCACCAACACTCCTGGGGCAGGGCTGAGGGGGCAGCACCAACACTCTTGGGGCAGGGCTGAGGGGGCAGCACCAACACTCCTGGGGCAGGGCTGAGGGGGCAGCACCAACACTCCTGGGGCAGGGCTGAGGGGGCAGCACCAACACTCCTGGGGCAGGGCTGAGGGGGCAGCACCAACACTCCTGGGGCAGGGCTGAGGGGGCAGCACCAACACTCCTGGGGCAGGGCTGAGGGGGCAGCACCAACACTCCTCGGGCAGGGCTGAGGGGGCAGCACCAACACTCCTGGGGCAGGGCTGAGGGGGCAGCACCATTGCTGGGCCCCACCAACAATCTTCAAACAATTCAGTCCTCACACCAGCCTCACAGAAACGCCCCATTCCCCAGACATGGCCCTGTTTATATTGAAGATGTACCTGAATAAAGGAGAGAGGGTCCCTCTGTTCCAGACTCTGGTATTCTCCATCTATTAATGTCATCTGTTCCATCCTCTTGTTTAATGCTTCAGAACAGCTTCTAATCTGTGAGAGAGCTCGGAGCCCCTCCTCATCGATCAGTTTCAGTGCGTATTCTTCATCTTCTTCCAGCTGTCTCCTCCAGTCAGAGTAGCTCTTCGATAGCTTTCCTTTCAGCTCATTGATTCGTGTCTGAAACCCAAACCAACTCTCATTACAAACGGCCCTTCCACACAGCTCTTACCCTGAGCACACGGCACTTTCTAGGGACGGGACAGTTTGTTTCGATCACTGCTCGATCACCCGTTAAAGATCGACGAGCAGTGGGGGGTGTCCACTGGGAGAGAAAACAGAGTTTAACGAGTGTTGCCTTGAGCCTTGAGTTTAAAAGAAAGAGCACTGTATTTAGACTGTGTATGGCACTGCCACCTGGTCCATCCACACCTGGAGTGATGGGTCCAGTTTTGGTGCCCACACCTGGTGAAGGAGATCAAGACTCTGGAGAGGACGGTGGCCAGAATGACACGTAGTCTGATGGATTTAATTCTGAGGATCGGCTCCAAGAGGGAGGGTCATTTAGAGAAAGGCCGAGAGGGACAGGATTGAGGTTTTTAAAATGATGGAGGGATTATTGGACTCACTGGTTGGGTGAGGTATTGAGATGGATCGGGATGGTAGGACCAGAGGGTCTGTGTATAAAATCCATAGGCACAGAGTTAGGTTGGACACCAGAGTCCTCGATCTCTGGAACAGACTCCCTGAACATGTGGGGGGTTTGGAGTCACTCCCACCCTTTAAAAGGGAGCTGGGGAGGAATTTCCCAGAGTTTGTCCTGAATTGGCTGCAGATTCCAGAGAAAATCCAGTCCCACTTTTCCCTACCTTTATTTCAGCTTCTGATCTCTCCAAGTCTCGCTGTTTACTGGAACAATTCTGCTGGACTCCCCGAAGCCTCTCGATTTCTCTCTCCAATTCTTCCTGTAAAGGCAATTGGAAAGTTTTCAAAAGGGATTCAAACTAGAATTTAAAGGGGAAATGATTCCGTTCCAGGAGTGACCCCACTGGGTGTGGATAGAAAGTGGTTTGGGGGATTCTCAGTGTCTGGGCCCTGAGCAGAAATATTCCCTTCTGTGGCTCTCAGTAAAGAGGCGCTCCCTGCCCTGTATAAACTGAGTGACCACACACACCGGCTTTTTTTCACACTGACACACCGTGTGCTGCATTTTCACACGGACTCAGCTCCTCCATTTCCAGGAATCAGCCGAGGGGAAAGAGAGACAGACTCAGTCACACCAGCATTTCTCAAACACCAATTCCCTCTTGTTGTGAGAAACAGTTTCTCCCCCCAGCCCCTGAGTCACCCCCCGTGGGTGTCCCTCACTCCCCCCACCGGTGATGGTCCTCTCCCTGATGGTCAGATGTCAGAATACCCCAGCGTTACACAGGGCTCCAACATGCTCTGCTCTACAGCCCTATGCCATGGAGTGCCAGTTCTCACAGGTGCCCACACAGTGAATTACTGAGCTCCACAATGCCCTCACCAGGAGGGGCTGAGTGTGGGTGAGGGGCAGTCTCCCTGGGTCACTCTCACACCCCTCCCACTGCCCACCCTGTTCTCTCAGACAGACTGTAAGAGAAAGGTGAGGGAGCAAATCTGACTGACAAAAAAAACAAATAGCAGTAAACCCAGACCCAGGGCGGCAAGAAAACACTGGGCTAAATCAGCACTGTCTGCAATCAGTTCGAATTAATGTTCATCATTAACAGGAAAACTCTCCCTCACTGTATTTAATATCAGGAATTGTGTCACTCACCTTAATTGCAGCTTGTGCCTGATCGAGGCTCAGCAGTGTGTGGGATTTATGTTTCCCTATTATTGTACAGGAAGCACACACACTCTCTGCATCATCTTTACAGTAGTATTCAAAGACCTTCTTATGGTCAAGGCACTGTCTCTCTGTAAGGTCAGCCGTAGGCTCGATTAGGGTGTGATCTTTCAAGGCCTCTTTCCATAAATGTGGTTTTAAATGACGGGAGCAAAAGGAAGCTTCACATTTCAGACACGTCTTCACAGCCAGGGTTGGAGTCTCATCACAATACTCACACATGACACCGGCTGAATCAGCAGGAGGCTGTGAGCGATTGTATTTCTCCACGATATTACACAGCGTGAAGTTTCTCTCCAGACTGGGCCTGGGGTTGAATTTCCGGCGACACTGAGGGCACTCAAACCCTTCTGGGCCTGCTGTCTGGGCCCAAACTCCCTCAATACATTTCAAACAGAAACTGTGCAGACAGGGTAATATCACCGGGTCCTGGTACACCTGGAGACACACAGCACAGGTTAATTCATCCTCTAAAGCTCCGGGCTCCATTCCTGCAGCACCTGAAAGAGTTTTCACACAGAACAGAGAGAGAGAGAGAGAGGAACCAGAGCAGGAAGTGAAATTCTCATAAACACTCGGTGCAAGGAGTGACAAAGTTAGTTTAAGTTTCATGACTCACTTTGGTTGAAGATTAACCCTTTCAGGCCTGCAGTAGCAGCTCAGAAACAAAAATCAGAAAAACAAGATTGCAATTTTACAATCTGAAGCCAGAATACAGCAAGCTGGGCTCAGTAAACACAAACCGAAAACTAATCAGCTCAGACCAGACCCTAAACGGTTTAACAAATGATTTAAAACTGATATAAAGAGGAACAATAACCTTCACAAATCCCCCAGAGAGGAAAGGGAAGGAGCTCTCTGGGAGGAATAGAAAATATACAGAAAAAGTTAAAATGTTCATCGGTGGGAAAGTAAGCTGTGAGGACACAGGAATTCTGCAAAGGGATATGAACAGGTTAAGTGAGTGGGCGAGAAGGTGGCAGATGGAGTATAATGTGGGGAAATGTGAGGTTATTCACTTTTGTGGGAAGAATAGAAAAACAGAATATTGCTTAAATGGTGAGAAACTATTAAATGTTGGTGTTCAGAGAGATCTGGGTGTCCTCGTACAAGAAACACAAAAGTTAGCATGCAGGTACAGCAGGCAATTAGGAAGGCAAATGGAATGTTGGCCTTTATTGCAAGCGGGTGGAGTACAAGAGTAAGGAAGTCTTACTGCAATTGTACAGGGCTTTGGTGAGACCTCACCTGGAGTGCTGTGTTCAGTTTTGGTCTCCTTATCTACGAAAGGATATACTGGCCTTAGAGGTTCACTCGATTAATTCCTGGAATGAGAGGGTTGTACTCTGAGGAGAGATTGAGTAGAATGGGCCGATACACTCTGGAGTTTAGAAGAGAGGTGATCTCATTGAAACATATTAGATTCTGAGGGGGGCTTGTCAGGGTAAATGCTGAGAGGCTGTTTCCCCTGGCTGGAGAGTCCAGAACGAGGGGGCAAAGTCTCAGGATAAGGGGTCGGCCATTTAAGACTGTGATGAGGAGGAATTTCTTCACTCAGAGGGTTGTGAATCTTTGGAATTCTCTACCCCAGAGGGCTGTGGATGCTCAGTCGTTGAGTATAATCAAGGCCGAGATAGACAGATTTTTGGGTTCTAGGTGAATCAACGAATATGGGGATCAGGCGGGAAAGTGGAGTTGAGGTTGAAGATTGGCCGTGATCTTATTGAATTGCGGAGCAGGCTCGAGGGGCCCTCTGGCCTACTCCTGCTCCTATTTCTTATGTTCTTATCGGTGGGGCAAAGACCGATGAAGAAAAGCAAAGCAGCAGAGGCTACAACTCTCAGTAAACTCAACACGAAACATGTCCGACCAACACAGAGCTGCAAACCAACAAAGACAAAAGAATGTTGGACAACAAATCAAAAACAGGAGAATACAGTCAGAGGAAGTCATGGTCAAACAGTACAGGGCTCTGGTCAGACCCACTCGAGTACTGTGTCCAGTTCTGGTCAGACCCACCCCGAGTACTGTGTCCAGTTCTGGTCAGACCCATTCCAGTACTGTGTCCAGTTCTGGTCAGACCCACCCCGAGCACTGTGTCCAGTTCTGGTCAGACCCACCCCGAGTACTGTGTCCAGTTCTGGTCAGACCCATTCCAGCACTGTGTCCAGTTCTGGTCAGACCCACCCCGAGCACTGTGTCCAGTTCTGGTCAGACCCACCCCGAGCACTGTGTCCAGTTCTGGTCAGACCCACCCCGAGTACTGTGTCCAGTTCTGGTCACACCCACCCCGAGCACTGTGTCCAGTTCTGGTCAGACCCACCCCGAGTACTGTGTCCAGTTCTGGTCAGACCCATTCCAGTACTGTGTCCAGTTCTGGTCAGACCCACCTCGAGCACTGTGTCCAGTTCTGGTCAGACCCACCCCGAGCACTGTGTCCAATTCTGGTTATGGGAACATAGGAGCAGGAGGAGGCCATTCATCCCCTCCAGCCTGTTCCGCCATTCAATTAGATCATGGCTGATCTGTATCTTAACTCCATCTAACCCTTAATCCCCTCACCCAACAAAAATCTATCAATCTCAGTTTTCAAATTTTCAATTGACCCCCAGCCTCAACAGCTTTTTGGGGGAGAAAGTTCCAGATTTCCACTCCCCTTTGTGTGAAGAAATGCTTCCTGACATCACCCCTGAACGGCCGAGCTCTAATTTTAAGATTATTCCCCCTTGTTCTGGACTCCCCCACCAGAGGAAATAATTTCTCTTCATCTACCCTATCGAATCCTTTAATCATTTTAAATATTCAATTAGATCACCCCTTAATCTTCGAGACTCAGGGAATATAAGCCGAGTGTGTGCAGCCTGGCCTCATAATTTAACCTTTCCAGCCCCGATATAAGAACATAAGAACTAGGAGCAGGAGTCGGCCATACGGCCCCTCGAGCCTGCTCCGCCATTCAATCAGATCATGGCTGATCTTTCACCTGAATTCCACTTTCCCGCCCTAATAAGAACATTCTGGTGAATCTGCGCTGCACCCACTCCAGGGCCAATATATCCTTCCTGAGGTGCGGTGCCCAGAACTGAACCCAGTCTCCAGATGTGGTCTGACCAGAGCTCTGTACAGCTGGAACATCACTTCCTCCCCTTTGTATTCCAGCCCCCGAGATAAAGACCAACATCCCATTCGCCTTTTTAATTATTTTTTGTACCTGTCCACTGGCGTTTAGTGATTTCTGTACTTGGACCCCTAAATCTCTCGGCTCCTCCACAGTTCCCGGCTTCTCACCATTTAGAAAATACTCTGATCGATCTTTCTTCGGTCCAAAGTGAATGACCTCACACTTCCCCACATTGAACTCCATCTGCCCCAGTTTTGCCCACTCACTGAATCGACCAATGTCCCTTTGCAACTTTCTGCTCCCATCTACACTATTTACTGTGTCACCTAACTTAGTGTCGTCAGCAAACTGAGAAACACGGCTCTCTATTCCTTCATCCAAGTCACTGATAAATATAAATTTAACCCTGACTGATTCTTTGTCCTGCCCCAGTTTAATGAGACCGAGACCATGAGGAGCCCACGGTCAACACATCAGACCAGTTACACTTTACCCACTAAACCATGGGCAGGGGGGCTTCAATAACTGATTGCTCGGTCTCTGAAAGGAACCAGGAATGCTCACTAATATTTCACCTTCAATTCCTTTAGTGTGAGTGTGTGTACACTGTTTCTCCGTTTTTAGATTAAAGACATTTCGACAAAATGGCATCCGTACTTTGAATAAAACAAATTGCTGGCAATAAACAGCAGAACTGACTCAGGATCCCACCCAAAACGTTGCCCCTCAGATGCTGCCTGACCGGTGCAGAGCTCAGTTGGTAACATGTTCTATTCTGTGACTAGAGAGTTGTGCGACTTGCTGGGGCTCGGGAGTTTGAGCTCATGATCCAAGCTGCCACTCCAGGGCAGTGCGGAGGGAGTGCTGCTTTGTCTGGATTCCCGGGCCTTCTCCTTCACGCCTCGTGAGAGGAGGTGAGAAGGCCCCAAACAGCAGGTGAGAGCCTTTATCGCAGGGCTTGTGGGCCCGGAGGAGCAGGAGTGCTTCCCCCAGGCCCAACAAGCTTCCCTGGGGCAACCCCTCCGCCCCACGATCTCCAACCCTCCCCACGATCTCCGACCCCCCCTCGATCTCCGACCCCCCCCCCACAACAATCTCCAACCACCGCCCCACCCATGATCTCCGACCTGCCCCTACAATCTCCACCCCCCACACCATCTCCAACGCCCCCACGACCTCCGACCCCCACGACCTCCGACCCCCCACGACCTCCGACCCCCCGTGATCTCTAACCCCACCACGATCTCCGTCCCCCCATGATCTCCAAACCCTCCCTATGATGACACCCGATCCCCCAGATGACTCCGGACCTCCGGTGAACCCGACGACTCCCGACCCCAACCCCCGATGACCCCCCAATGATTACCGACCCCCCCCACCGGTGACCCCCAACCCCGAACTCCCGCCCCCCTCCACCGTCCAACACTTACCTGCTCGCATCATCTCCCTTGCTCTTCTCCCGTCCGACTGAGACCAGCCTGTCAATCCGGACGGCCTCTCGGGCGGAAAACTGTCAAAATCAATACTAAAAGACGCCCTGACGTCAAAATCGTAAGGACATCCGGGAAACCCGGACTCGGGGAATTCGCCCCCCGCCGACTTCCCAGTGAAAATTTAGGCCGTCGTCTTCGATCCCCGCCACAAACTCTTTTCCCTCGCTGCTGATTCCACCCATCCCCCCACCTCCCTGGCCGCTGTCTCCGGCCGAAACAGACGCAGCTCTCCCCCTCCCCCTCCTCGCCCCCTCCCCCTCCCCCTCCCCCTCCCCTCCGCGTCCCCCCCTCCGCCGCCTGTCTGGGGTCACAGGGTCAGGTCACTCAATCTCCCAGAGTGCAATGCGGCCCGAGTTGTCAATGGGTCCCGTTCAACCGACTCCTGGAATCGGGGAACCCAGGACCGGAACTGACCCAGGACACGCCCCGAACTCCCTTCCTAACCCCCTCAACACCTTCCCCTTCCCCCTCAACCCCTTCCCCTCCCCCTCAACCCCTCCCCCCCCTCAACACCTTCCCCTCCCCCCTCAACCCCTTCCCCTCCCTCTCACCCCCTTCCCCTCCCCCCTGAACCCCCTTCATAACCCCCTCAACCCCTTCCCCTCCCCCTCAACCCCTTTCCCGCCCCGTCAATCCCTTCCCCTCCCCCTGAACCCTCTCCCTCCCCCCTCAACCCCTTCCCCTCCCCCTTCCCCTCCCCCCTCAACCCCTTCCCCTCCCCCTTCCCCTGAACCCCTCCCCCTCTCCTGAACCCCTCCCCCTCCATCTCCCCCCTGAACCCCTCCCCCTCCCCCTGATCCCCTTCCCACAGACACACAGTCAGGACCCAGATCAGGAGACCAGGACACTTTCTGCAGCAGCTTTTACTGTTGTCCAGAGTAAAGCATCAAATCCTTTCCTGGATCTTATGACACTTTCCAGAGCTGTAAACTCAGATTCTTTGATGTCAGCACGTTGCAGTTACAGAGAAATCTGTGCACAGGAAAATCATACAAATAAAATAAAACCGTCTCATTCCCCCCGTCGCTGGGAATTACACAGTGAGAGATATATTCATCAACACAAACCGCGATTCACACAAAAACTACATGGAACATTGTGGGATTGCAAGAAAATAACTTCATCTTAATACAAAAGAATCGATAAACGCACTAACACTCTCCACTCACTGCTCAGGATTATTCCCCCATCGCTCTGATGCGCTCCAGGATTACACACAACGGGCACTAAAGCCCAGGTTGTAGGCCGCTCGAAGCCGGCCCACAGATTTCCTCAGGTCACGATGCACCGTCAACAATCCCTCGCAGTGAGTGAGTGAGGAGTGAGTGGAATGGAGGGAGTGAGTGAGGGAGAGAGGGTGTGATTGACTGAGGGAAAGAGTGAAGGAGGATGTGACTGAGTGATGGAGTGAGTGGGGGAGGGAGGGAGTGAGGGAAGGAGTGAGTGAGGAGTGAGTGACTGAGTGTGGAGTGAGGGAGGGAGTGAAGGAGTGAATGACAGTGAGTGAGTGAGGGAGTGAGTAGGGAGGGAGTGAGGTGAGGGAGTGAGGGATTGAGTGAGTGAGTGGGGGAGGGAGTAAGTGAGGGAGTGAGTAGGGAGGGTATGAGGGAAGGAGTGAGTGAGTGGAGTGAGTGAGGGGCGAGTGAGCGAGGGCTGCACCAGAGCGGGGAATGGCTTCCTCTGAGCTCCACAAATTTTCTGCCGTGTTTCCCACATTCCAACAGTGACCACACTTCAAAAGTACTTCATTGGCTGTAAAGCGCTTTGGGACGTCCTGAGGTGGTGAAAGGCGCTATATGAATGCAAGTCTTTCTTTCTTTCTTTCTTCTTTCCCAAAGCTGGCCATCCGAGGCCAGGCTGGTGATTGGAGAATGAATATTAGCAGCTGCCTCCCTCCCTCCCTCCCTCCGGCGGGGGGTCTGAAAGTACAGTCCCCACTGACTGCCCATTCCTTCAGGGCTCGGAGATACAGTCGGGCTCGGTGGGTGGGTGGGTGGGCTCAGGCCTGGGTTACAGTTTGCCTTTCCCGGGCTGGAGGACGGGGACCGTGTTTAATGGGGACGTAGTAAACGCAGTGAAACAATATTCTTTATTAAAAAGTTATTGAAACAGGCGTTATCAATTTTAGAAAAGTGTTATTGAACCATGGCAACAGGACGTCTTGTGAATTAAATGTATCGACACAACCTACTGCTGGATTATAATTTTATTTTTGTGGTTTAGCAGAAATGATATTGAAATGTATTCCCCGTATCCAGAAGATGTTCCTACTCCTGGTCTGTTGAATACATAGATAGGAGTTTACACTGAATGTTTCATGATCTTTCAGATATAAATTGGGGCCAACACCTCTTGTGCTGAGATCTGACAGATTGTTACCCTGGCAACAGAGGAAATCACTCACTGAAAATAATTGAAACGGAAGTAACAAAACCAACATCACGTGTTCTGAGTTTAGTTGAGACTAATTGATATCTCCCCGCAGTCTACAACTTTCCTCCTTTCCAAATTTAACATAATTTCTCTGATTTTGAATTCTATCCCTCCAGTAATGAGCCCCAGTGCTTGGTTTGATTCTATGTATTTTGGCAGTAATTTCAATGGTCCCTGTTAACAGTTACAGATTTAGATGGTTTAAGACAATCAGGTTTTCAGAGCAAATTGGGCCTATTTCTGACAATGTGACTATTGGGGCAGAAAAGTGGCAAATGGAATTCAATTCAGAGAAGTGTGAGGTAATGCATTTGGGGAGGGCAAACAAGGCAAGGGAATACAAAATAAATGGGAGGATACTGAGAGGTGTGGAGGAACAAAGGGACCTTGGAGTGCATGTCCACAGATCCCTGAAGGTAGCAGGACAGGCAGATAAGGTGGTTAAGAAGGCATATGGAATATTTTCCTTTATTAGCCGAGGCAGAGTAAAAGGACTAGGCAGGTAGAGCAGGAGTCCCCTGGGGCCATCTCCCTCTCAAACAGATATTCTGCTTTGGATGCTGTTGGGGGAGATGGCTTATCAGGGGAAAGCAGCAAGAGCCAGGTTCGGGGCACCACGGGTGGCTCTGCTGCACAGGAGGGGAGGAAGAGTGGCAGGGCTATAGTGATAGGGGATTCAATTGTAAGGGGAACAGATAGGCGTTTCTGCGGCCGCAAACGTAACTCCAGGATGGTATGTTGCCTCCCTGGTGCTAGGGTCAAGGATGTCACGGAGCGGCTGCAGGGCATTCTGGAGGGGGAGGGTGAACAGCCAGTAGTCGTGGTCCATATTGGTACCAACGACATAGGTAAAAAAAGGGATGAGGTCCTGCAAGGTGAATTTAAGCAGTTAGGAGATAAATTAAAAAGCAGGACTTCAAAGGTAGTGATCTCAGGATTACTACTGGTGCCACCTGCTAGTGAGTATAGGAACAGGAGAATAGACAGGATGAATGTGTGGCTGCAGGGATGGTGTAGGAGGGAGGGATTTAGATTCCTGGGACATTGGGACCGGTTCTGGGGAAGGTGGGACCTGTACAAGCGTGACGGGTTACACCCGAGCAGGACCGGGACAAATATCCTCGCGGGGGTGTTTGCTCGTGCTGTTGGGGAAGGTTTAAACTAGAGTGGCAGGGGGATGGGAACCTGAGCGGGGAGTCAGAAGGGAATAAAGTTGAGAGCAGCAAGAGAGGGGAAGACCCAGGGGAAATCTACAATACAAATAGTACAAACAGATGTTCAAGAACAAGTGAAAGGGAAAAGCATAGAGCAGCGGAAAGAAAGTGTACTTTAGGCACTTTAGATACTTTAGGCACGACAGATAAAATGAAAACTAGAAGGCGTAAGGCGATTAACCCAGTATCAAAGCTGTGGCAGGGGGTTGGGAACCTGAGCAGGGAGACAGAGGAAAGCATATCAGGAAGGGATAGAAGGTATGGAGTAAAAGGTAAAGTGTTAAAAAAGGAAAAAGCAGGAACTAAGTGTCACAAAACATATTTGAAAGTTCTTTATCTGAATGCACGTAGCATTCGTAACAAAATGGACGAGTTAACGGCACAAATAACGATGTATGGGTATGATCTTGTGGCCATTACAGAAATATGGCTGCAGGGTGACAACGACTGGGAATTAAATATGCCAGGGTATTTAACAATCAGGAAGGACAGGCAGGAAGGAAGGGGAGGTGGGGTGGCTATGTTAATAAGGGAAGGAATCACTGTAATACAGACAAAAGATATTGGGACAAAGGATCAGGATAATGAAACAGTTTGGGTAGAGATAAGGAATAATAAGGGGCAAAAAACACTCGTGGGCGTAGTATATAGGCCTCCTAATAGTTGCAACTCTGCTGGAAGAAGTATTAATCAGGAAATAGTCGGGGCATGTAATAAGGGAACAGCTATAATTATGGGGGATTTTAACTATCATATTAACTGGACAAATCAAATTGGGCAGAGCAGCCTTGAGGAAGAGTTTACTGAGTGTATTAGGGATGGATTTCTTGAGCAGTATGTAACTGAACCAACAAGGGGGCAAGCAACCTTGGACCTGGTCCTGTGTAATGAGCCAGGATTAATTAATAATGTCCCAGTTAAGGATCCCCTTGGAATGAGTGACCATAACATGGTTACATTCCATATCCAATTCGAGGGTGAGAAGGTTGGTTCTCAAACAAGCGTACTGAGCTTGAATAAAGGAGACTATGATGGTATGAGAGCGGAATTGATTAAAGTGGACTGGGAAAATAGATTAAAGGGTAAGACGGTACATGAGCAGTGGTGTTCATTTCAGGAGTTATTTTACAACTTTCAAAACAAATATATTCCACTGAGGAAAAAAGGGTGTAAAAGAAATGACAGCCATCCGTGGCTAAGTAAAGAAATTAAGGATTGTATCCGACTAAAAACAAGGACATATACGGTAGCCAAACTTAGTGGGAGGATAGAAGATTGGGAAGTCTTCAAAAGACAGCAAAAAGTAACAAAAGGATTGATTAAGAAAGGGAAGATAGATTCTGAAAATAAATTAGCAAAAAATATAAAAACAGAAAGCAAGAGTTTCTACAGTTATATAAAAAGAAAAAGGGTGGCTAAGGCAAACGTAGGTCCTTTAGAGGATGAGACCGGGAAATTAATGGTGGGAAACATGGAGATGGCAAAAATGCTGAACAAATATTTTGTTTCAGTCTTTACGGTAGAGGACACTAAGAATATGCCAACACTGGACAAACAGGGGGCTCTGGGGGGGAGGAGCTAAATATGATTAAAATCACTAAGGAATTGGTACTCAGTAAATTAATGGGACTCAAGGCGGATAAATCCCCTGGACCTGATGGCTTACATCCTAGGGTCTTGAGGGAAGTGGCAGTAGGGATTGTGGATGCTTTGGTAATAATTTTCCAAAATTCTCTGGACTCGGCAAAGGTCCCGGCAGATTGGAAAACTGCCAATGTAACACCCTTATTTAAAAAGGGTAGTAGGCAGAAGGCTGGAAATTATAGACCAGTTAGCTTAACATCTGTGGTGGGTAAAATTTTGGAGTCTATTATTAAGGAGACAGTAGCGGAACATTTGGATAAACATAATTTAATAGGACAAAGTCAGCATGGCTTTATGAAGGGGAAGTCATGTCTGACAAATTTGCTTGAGTTCTTTGAGGATATAACGTACAGGGTGGATAAAGGGGAACCAGTGGACGTAGTATATTTGGACTTCCAGAAGGCATTCGACAAGGTGCCACATAAAAGATTATTGCTCAAGATAAAGAATCACTGGATTGGGGGTAATATTCTGACATGGGTGGAGGATTGGTTATCTAACAGGAAGCAGAGAGTTGGGATAAATGGTACATTCTCGGACTGGCAACCTGTAGCCAGTGGTGTTCCACAGGGGTCGGTGCTGGGTCCCCAACTCTTTACAATCTATATTAACGATTTGGAGGAGGGGACCGAGTGTAACATATCAAAGTTTGCAGATGATACAAAGATGGGAGGGAAAGTAGAGAGTGAGGAGGACATAAAAAACCTACAAGGGGATATAGACAGGCGGAGATTTGGCAGATGCAATACAATATTGGAAAATGTGAGGTTATGCACTTTGGCAGGAAAAATCGGAGAGCAAGTTATTATCTTAATGGCGAGCAACTGGAAAGTAGTGCAGTACAAAGGGATCTGGGGGTCCTCGTGCAAGAAAATCAAAAGGTTAGTTTGCAGGTGCAGCAGGTGATCAAGAAGGCCAACGGAATGTTGGCTTTTATTGCTCGGGGGATAGAATATAAAAACAGGGAGGTATTGCTGCAGTTATATAAGGTATTGGTGAGACCGCACCTGGAATACTGCATACAGTTTTGGTGTCCATACTTAAGAAAAGACATACTTGCTCTCGAGGCAGTACAAAGAAGGTTCACTCGGTTAATCCCGGGGATGAGGGGGTGGACATATGAGGAAAGGTTGAGTAGATTGGGACTCTACTCATTGGAGTTCAGAAGAATGAGAGGCGATCTTATTGAAACATATAAGATTGTGAAGGGGCTTGATCGGGTGGATGCGGTTAGGATGTTCCCAAGGATGGGTGAAACTGGAACTAGGGGGCATAATCTTAGAATAAGGGGCTGCTCTTTCAAAACTGAGATGAGGAGAAACTTCTTCACTCAGAGGGTCGTAGGTCTGTGGAATTTGCTGCCCCAGGAAGCTGTGGAAGCTACATCATTAAATAAATTAAAAACAGAAATAGACAGTTTCCTAGAAGTAAAGGGAATTCGGGGTTACAGGGAGCGGGCAGGAAATTGGACATGAATTTAGATTTGAGGTTAGGATCAGATCAGCCATGATCTTATTGAATGGCGGAGCAGGCTCGAGGGGCCGATTGGCCGACTTCTGCTCCTATTTCTTATGTTCTTATGTTCTTATGAGGCATAGAATATAAGAGCAGGGAGATTATACAGGAATTGTATAAAATACTAGTTAGGCCACAGCTTGAGTACTGCGCACAGTTCTGGTCACCACATTACAGGAAAGATGTGATTGCACTGGAGAGGGTACAGAGGAGATTGATGAGGATGTTGCCAGGACTGGAGAATTTTGGCTGTGAGGAAAGATTGGATAGGCTGGGGTTGTTTTCCTTGGAACAGAGGAGGCTGAGGGGTGATTTAATTGAGGTCTACCAAATTATGAGGGGCCGAGATAGATAGGATAGGAAGGACCTATTTCCCTGAGCAGAGAGGTCAATAACCAGGGGGCATAGATTTAAAGTGATTGGTAGAAGGATTAGAGGGGAGCTGAGGAAAGATTTTTTCACCCAGAGGGTGGTGGGGGTCCGGAACTCACTGCCTGAGAGGGTGGTAGAGGCAGAAACCCTCAACTCATTTAAAAAGTACCTGGATGTGCTCTTGAAGTGCTGTAACCTACAAGGCTTTGGACCAAGAGCTGGAAAGTGGGATTAGGCCGGGTGGCTCATTTTCGGCCGGCATGGACACAATGGGCCGAATGGCCTCCTGTGCCGCAAATTTTCAATGATTCTATGATTCTAACCCTGGTTAGACCACACTTGGAGCACTGTGCGCAGTTCTGGTCTCCATATTATAAAAAGGATATAGAGGCACTGGAGATGGTGCAAGAAAGATTCACAAGGATGACACCAGAACTGAGAGGTTTTATTAGGAAAGACAAGCTGGGGGTCTTTTCTCTAGAAAAGAGAAGGCTGAGGGGTGACCTGTTAGAGATCGTTAAGATTATGAAAGGGTTTGATGGGTAGACATAGAGAAGATGTTTCCACTTGTGGGGGAGACCAAAACTCGGGGCCATAAATATAAGACTGTCATTAATAAATCCAACAGGGAATTCAGGAGAAACTTCTTGACCCAGAGAGTGGTGAGAATGTGGAACTCACCACCATATGGAGTAGTTGAGGTGAAACGTATCGATGCATTTATGGGGAATCCAGATAAACACATGAGGGAGAAAGGAAGAGAAGGATATGCTGATAGGGTGAGATCAAGTAGGGTGGGAGGAGGCTCGTGTGGAGCATAAACACCGGCATAGACCAGTTGGGCCGAATGGCCTGTTTCTGTGCTGTACATTCTCTGTAATTCTATGTGTGGAGAATGGGAAGGAGATGAGGAAATGGAGAGAGAACATTGATGTTAGACAATGGGGGGAGGGTAACATTGAGCAGAGGCGAGTGATGCTGCTACAATGAAGGATGTTCGTTTTCCAAGAGTACAAACAACATACAAATTCCAGAAAAACAATGGAGACAGGGAAGCAATGATTATATCGTCACAACACAGGGCTTTCAATTTACCTCAGGGCCAGGCCTCATCGCTAGGGAAAGGTGGGACCGGGTCTGATCTCTGGGGAAAGGTCGGACCGGGTCTGATCTCCGGGGAAAGGTCGGACCGGGTCTGATCTCTGGGGAAAGGTCGGACCGGGTCTGATCTCCGGGGAAAGGTCGGACCGGGTCTGATCTCCGGGGAAAGGTCGGACCGGGTCTGATCTCCGGGGAAAGGTCGGACCGGGTCTGATCTCCGGGGAAAGGTCGGACCGGGTCTGATCTCCGGGGAAAGGTCGGACCGGGTCTGATCTCCGGGGAAAGGTCGGACCGGGTCTGATCTCTGGGGAAAGGTCGGACCGAGTCTGATCTCTGGGGAAAGGTCGGACCGGGTCTGATCTCTGGGGAAAGGTCGGACCGGGTCTGATCTCTGGGGAAAGGTCGGACCGGGTCTGATCTCCGGGGAAAGGTCGGACCGGGTCTGATCTCCGGGGAAAGGTCGGACCGGGTCTGATCTCCGGGGAAAGGTCGGACCGGGTCTGATCTCCGGGGAAAGGTCGGACCGGGTCTGATCTCCGGGGAAAGGTCGGACCGGGTCTGATCTCCGGGGAAAGGTCGGACCGGGTCTGATCTCCGGGGAAAGGTCGGACCGGGTCTGATCTCTGGGGAAAGGTCGGACCGGGTCTGATCTCTGGGGAAAGGTCGGACCGGGTCTGATCTCCGGGGAAAGGTCGGACCGGGTCTGATCTCTGGGGAAAGGTCGGACCGGGTCTGATCTCTGGGGAAAGGTCGGACCGGGTCTGATCTCTGGGGAAAGGTCGGACCGGGTCTGATCTCCGGGGAAAGGTCGGACCGGGTCTGATCTCCGGGGAAAGGTCGGACCGGGTCTGATCTCCGGGGAAAGGTCGGACCGGGTCTGATCTCTGGGGAAAGGTCGGACCGGGTCTGATCTCTGGGGAAAGGTCGGACCGGGTCTGATCTCTGGGGAAAGGTCGGACCGGGTCTGATCTCTGGGGAAAGGTCGGACCGGGTCTGATCTCCGGGGAAAGGTCGGACCGGGTCTGATCTCTGGGGAAAGGTCGGACCGGGTCTGATCTCCGGGGAAAGGTCGGACCGGGTCTGATCTCCGGGGAAAGGTCGGACCGGGTCTGATCTCCGGGGAAAGGTCGGACCGGGTCTGATCTCTGGGGAAAGGTCGGACCGGGTCTGATCTCTGGGGAAAGGTCGGACCGGGTCTGATCTCTGGGGAAAGGTCGGACCGGGTCTGATCTCTGGGGAAAGGTCGGACCGGGTCTGATCTCCGGGGAAAGGTCGGACCGGGTCTGATCTCTGGGGAAAGGTCGGACCGGGTCTGATCTCTGGGGAAAGGTCGGACCGGGTCTGATCTCTGGGGAAAGGTCGGACCGGGTCTGATCTCTGGGGAAAGGTCGGACCGGGTCTGATCTCTGGGGAAAGGTCGGACCGGGTCTGATCTCTGGGGAAAGGGGAGCTGATTCCTTTTGCTCAGCCCTATCGAAGGTTCCTTTTTGTTTCTTTATCTTGTTTTGGGCTGAAATCTGAAGGGTGAAGGAAGGAGGCGAGAGCGGAGATTGTAACAGGAACTGACCGAGGCAAACGTTGTGATGGTCCAGCTCTGCTGACGGGTTTCGGTGATAGCCCAGTCGGCACAACTGGCAGTGTCGGCCTCTCGTGTTGTGCTTACAGCTCACGCAAATGGTGGTGGTGAGCAGCTCGATGTAACTGCACCGGTTCGAGTGGCCGAAACATTCACAGTCTTGCAAGGAGAAGACAGAAAGTGTAGACGGGACGTAGACAGGACGTAGACGGGTCACAAACTGCGAGCGGGTCACATGCTGCAGGAATGAGAGGCGGAGAGGAAATGTCTGGAATGGGAGGGAGGGGAGACACTGAGACTTTTAGCAGTGAGGGGAGAACATCAGACTCCTGGCTCGATACGGTCACATTGAATCAGGCAGATGGCGATGGATGGGAACATTCCAGGGTTTATAGAGTCCTGTGCCGTGGCTCAGTGGGTAGCTGAGGGAGTGTTGCACTGTCGGAGGGGCAGTATTGAGGGAGTGCTGTCATGTCAGTGGGGCATTACTGAGGAAGAGCTGCACTGTTGGAGGGGCAGTACTGAGGGAGTGCCATCTTTCAGATGAGACATTAAACTGAGGCCCCGTCTGCCCTCTCAGGTGGATATAAAAGATCTCATTGCACTATTTCAAAGAAGAACAGGGGAGTTCTCCCAGGTGACCTGGCCAATATTTATCCCTCAACCAACATCACTAAAAAAACAAATTATCTGCTCATTATTCATTGCTGATATTAAGACCATAAGAGATAGG
This sequence comes from Heptranchias perlo, assembly GCF_035084215.1. Classification (NCBI taxonomy): domain Eukaryota; kingdom Metazoa; phylum Chordata; class Chondrichthyes; order Hexanchiformes; family Hexanchidae; genus Heptranchias; species Heptranchias perlo. Next base: position 19,983 of record NW_027139720.1, on the reverse strand, counting down.
AGCAGGAGTAGGCCATTCAGCCCCTCGAGCCTGCTCCGCCATTCAATAAGATCATGGCTGATCTGATTTTTACCTCAACTCTACTTTCCCGCCCTTTCCCCATATCCTCTGACTCCCTTGCTGATCAAAATTTGTCTAACTCAGCCTTGAATGTATTCAATGACTCAGCCTCCACAGCTTTTTGGGGTAAAGAATTCCAAAGATTCACAACCCTCTGGGAGAAGAAATTCCTCCTCATTTCCGTCTTAAATGGATGACCCTTATTCTGAGACTATGCCCCCTAGTTTTAGATTCCCCCATGAGGGGTAACATCCTCTCAGCATCTACCCTATCGAGTCCCCTCAGAATCTTGTGTGTTTCAATAAGATCTCCTCTCATTCTTCTAAACTCCAATGAGTATAAACCCAACCTGTTCAATCTTTCCTCATAAGACAACCCTTCCATACCCGGAATCAACCTAGTGAACCTTCTCTGAACTGCCTCCAATGCAAGTATGTCCTTCCTTAAATAAGGGCACCAGAACTGTACGCAGTACTCCAGGTGTGGTCTCACCAGCACCCTGTACAGTTGTAGCATGACCTCCCTGCTTTTATACTCCATCCCCCTAGAAATAAAGACCAATATTCCATTTGCCTTCCGGATTACCTGCTGCACCTGTATGTTGACTTTTTGTGTTTCATGTACGAGGACATCCAGATCCCTCTGTGCCGCAGCATTTTGTAATATTTCTCCATTCAAATAATATTTTGCTTTTTTATTTTTCCTCCCAAAGTGGATGACTTCACATTTTCCCACATTATATTCCATCTGCCAAATTTTTGCCCATTCGCTTAACCTGTTAATATCCCTTTGCAGACACTTTGTGTCCTCATCACAACTTGCTTTTCCACCTATCTTTGTATCATCAGAAAATTTGGCCACAAGACACTCTGTTCCTTCATCCAAGTCATTGATATATATTGTAAATAGTTGAGGCCCCAGCACTGATCCCTGCGGCACCCCACTAGTTACAGATTGCCATTTTGAAAATGACCCTTTTATCCCGACTCTTTGTTTTCTGTTAGTTAGCCAATCCTCTATCCATGCCAGTATAACCCCCAACACCATGAGCTCTCATCTTGTGCAGTAATCTTTTATGTGGCACCTTATCGAATGCCTTTTGGACATTCAAATATACTGCATCCATTGGTTCCCCTTTCTCCACCCTGCCTGTTACTTCCTCAAAGAACTCTAATAAATTTGGCAGACACGATTTCCCCTTCATAAAACCATGTTGACTTTCCTTGATTGTATTATGAGTCTCCAAATGTCCTGCTACTACTTCCTTAATAATCGTTACCTGCTCTCTGTCTCACTCCCTTCTTGAATAGGGGCGTTACGTTTGCGGTTTTCCAATCCGCTGGGACCTTTCCAGAATCTAGTGAATTCTGGAAGATTACAACCAATGCATCCACTATTTCTGTAGCCACTTCCTTTATGACATTCGGATGCAAGGCATCAGGTCCAGGTGACTTGTCAGCCTTTAGACCCATTAGTTTACCGAGTACTTTTTTTCCAGTGATAGTGATCGTTTTTAGTTCCACCCTCCCCTTTGCCCCTTGATTTTCGACTATTATTGGTATATTATTGGTGTCTTCTACTGTGAAGACAGATACAAAATATCTGTTCAGTTCCTCTGCCATTTCCTTGTTTTCCATTATTATTTCCCCAGTCTCATCCTGTAAGGGACCAATGTTTACTTTCGTTACCCTCTTCCTTTTTATATACTTGTAGAAACTTTTACTGTCGGTTTTTATATTACTTGCTAGTTTACTCTCATAATTTATTTTCTCCCTCTTTATTATTCTGTTAGTCATCCTTTGCTGGTTTTTAAAGTTTTCCCAATCTTCGGGCGTACCAGTAATCTTTGCCATGTTGTGTGCTTTTTCTTTTAACCTGATACCATCCTTGACTTCCTTAGCTAGCCATGGTTGGTTCACCCTTTTTGTGGAGTCTTTCCTCCTCACAAGGATATATTTTTGTTGCAGGTCATAAAATATCTTTTTAAATGTTTGCCTCTGCTTATCCACCATCATACCATCTAATCTGTTCACCCAGTCCACTTTAGCCAATTCCGCCCTCATTCCTTTATAATTGCCCTTATTTAAGTTTGATACAATAGTTTCAGGCCCAAGATCCTCGCTCTCAAACTGGATGTGAAATTCTATCATGTTATGATCACTGCTTCCCAAGGGATCCTTTACTTTGAGATCATTAATTAAACCTGTTTCGTTACCCATTACCAGATCCAAAATGGCCTGTTCCCTGGTTGGTTCCCCGACGTATTGGTCCAAGAAACAGTCCCTAATGCACTCTATGAACTCCTCCTCAGGGCTATTTTTGCCAATTTGATTTGTCCAATCTATGTGAAAGTTAAAATCGCCCATGATTATTGCATTACCTTTTATACAAGCCCCCCTTATTTCCTGATTAATATTTTGCCCTACAGTGTAGCTACTGTTAGGGGGCCTATATATTACTCCCACCAGTGATTTCTTTCCCTTGCTATTTCTTACCTCCACCCAAATTGATTCGACATCTTGATCTTCTGAGCTAAGATCATTTCTCACTATTATACCAATTTCATCCTTTATTAACTGAGCTACCCCACCACCTTTACCTTTCTTCCTATCCTTCCGAAATGTTAAATAACCCTGAATATTTAGCTCCCAACCTTGGTCACCTTGCAACCATGTCTCTGTAATGGCCACGAGATCATTCCCATTTGTTTCTATTTGTGCTGTCAATTCATCTATCTTATTACGAATGCTGCATGCGTTCAGATAAAGAACCTTTAATTTTGTCTTTTTACCCTTCTTTCCTACCCCGGCCCCATTTGCTAGTGCACTCTTATGTTTGTATGCTCTGTCCCTTCCTGACACACTCTGTTTATCATTACCCCCATCACTTTCCTGTACTACTTCCTTGTCTTTTCTCTTTATCAATCTAAACTTCGCCTCACCTGAGCCCTCCCCCCCTCTATTTAGTTAAAAGCCTTCTCTACCGCCCTAGTTATTTGGTTTGCCAGAACACTGGTCCCAGCATGGTTCAGGTAAAGCCCGTCCCAATGAAACAGCTCCCTCTTTCCCCAGTACTGGTGCCAGTGCCCCATGAATCAAAACCCACTTCTCCCACACCAATCATTGAGCCACGCATTCATCTCTCTGATCTGATTTACCCTGTGCCAATCTGCTCGTGGCTCAGGTAATAATCCGGAGATTATCACCTTTGTGGTTCTGCTTTTTAATTTAGTCCCTAGCTGCTCAAACTCCCTCAGCAGAACCTCTTTCTTAGTCCTACCTATGTCGCTGGTACCTACATGGACCACGACAACTGGATCCTCCCCCTCCCACTCCAAGTTTCTCTCCAGCCCTGAGGAGATGTCCTTAACCCTGGCACCGGGTCGGCAACACAGCCTTCGGGACTCTCGCTCTTGGCTGCAGAGAACAGTGTCTATCCCTCTAACTATACTGTCACCTACTACAACCACATTCCTTTTTACTCCCCCCACTTGAATGGCCCCCTGAACCACGGTGCTGTGGCCAGTTTGCTCATCCTCCCTGCAGTCGCTGCACTCGTCCACAAGAGCTGCAAGAACCTCATATCTATTGGACAAGTGCAGAGGCTGATGCTCCTGCAATGCTACCTCCTGGATCCCCGTACCTGCCTCACTCGCAGTCACACCCTCCTGTCTCTGACCATGTGCCAATTCTACAGTATTTAGTCTAAGGGGCGTGACTGCCTCCTGAATCAAAATGTCCGGGTAACTTTCTCCCTCCCTGATGCCTCGCAATGTCTGCAGCTCGGACTCCACCTGTGATGTTTGGGGGGTGATGTTGGGGGGTGATGTTTTGGGGGGCGGTGATGTTTGGGGGGACGGTGATGTTTGGGGGGACGGTGATGTTTGGGGGGACGGTGATGTTTGGGGGGACGGTGATGTTTGGGGGGACGGTGATGTTTGGGGGGACGGTGATGTTTGGGGGGACGGTGATGTTTGGGGGGACGGTGATGTTTGGGGGGACGGTGATGTTTGGGGGGACGGTGATGTTTGGGGGGACGGTGATGTTTGGGGGGTGATGTTTGGGGGGTGATGTTTGGGGGGTGATGTTTGGGGGGTGATGTTTGGGGGGTGATGTTTGGGGGGTGATGTTTGGGGGGTGATGTTTGGGGGGTGATGTTTGGGGGGTGATGTTTGGGGGGTGATGTTTGGGGGGGTGATGTTTGGGGGGGTGATGTTTGGGGGGGTGATGTTTGGGGGGGTGATGTTTGGGGGGTGATGTTTGGGGGGGGGTGATGTTTGGGGGGGTGATGTTTGGGGGGTGATGTTTGGGGGGTGATGTTTGGGGGGGTGATGTTTGGGGGGGTGATGTTTGGGGGGTGATGTTTGGGGGGGTGATGTTTGGGGGGTGAATTCTGCGGATTATTTATAGACGGACCCGGTGATTGGATTGACAGGGTCACACTGTGACCTTTACTGCAACCAATGGAGGAGAAATGAGCTCATTCCCTTCGTTAATCAACTCTCCAACCAGCAGCTGAAAGGCAGCGACTCCGACAGGGGAGTGGCTCTAATTGGACAGCTCCTGCAAAGAGCCGGCACAGGCACAATGGGCCGAGTGGCCTCCTCCTGTCCAGTCTGATTCTATGAGTCTAGACTGATGGACCATTGTCATTATTTTCCTTTATTGAAATGAAAGACCGGGGACGAAGCTTCTCTCTCTGTATTGGTTGACTTGTTGCTAAGCTGCACGATGTCATAACAGAGCTGTGATATTGGGATCGTTCCGTTATTGAGAAACCGAGACCCACAATACCCGACAGGAGTGAGTTTGAAAAGAGAAGATGAGATAAATCAGGAAGTAGGTGATTCTACGCTTGGGTTTAGAAGCCTGAAGATTGTAGGATCACCCCATCGCTGTTTCCCTGATATCTGGGGGTGTCCTTGTCTGAAATTCCCCGCCCCGACACAATGCCCAATGTCTAACTCTGCGACCCTCCCTGCTATTAGTTGGAACATTGTAGCAGGAGGAGGCCATTCAGCCCATCGAGCTTGTTCCCCCATTCAATCAGATCGTGGATGATCTGTACCTCAACCCCATTTCCCCGCCTTTGCTCCGTATCCCTCGATACCCTCACCCAACAAAAATCTATCGATCTCAGTCTTGAAAGCTCCAATTGACCCCCAGCATCCACAGCCTTCTGGGGGAGAGAGTTCCAGATTTCCACTCCCCTTTGTGTGAAGAAATGCTTCCTGACATCACCTCTGAACGGCCAAGCTCCAATTTTAGGATAATTCCCCCTTGTTCTGGACTCTCCCACCAGAGGAAATAGTTTCTCTCTATCGATCCTATCAAATCCATTTATCATCTAAAACATTTTAATATTTCCTACATTACAACAGTGACTACACTTCAAAAGTACTTCATTGGCTGTAAAGCACTTTGAGATGTCCTGAGGTGGTGAAAGGTGTAAAAGGAACATAGGAACAGGAGTAGGCCATTCAGCCCCTCGTGCCTGCTCCGCCATTTGATAAGATCATGGCTGATCTGTGATCTAACTCCATATACCTGCCTTTGGCCCATATCCCTTGATACCTTTGATTGCTAAAAAACTATCTATCTCAGATTTAAATTTAGCAATTGAGCTAGTATCAATTGCCGTTTGCGGAAGAGAGTTCCAAACTTCTACCACCCTTTGTGTGTAGAAATGTTTTCTAATCTCACTCCTGAAAGGTCTGGCTCTAATTTTTAGACTGTGCCCCCTACTCCTTGAATCCCCAACCAGTGGAAATAGTTTCTCTCTATCCACCCTATCCGTTCCCCTTAATATTTAATAAACTTCGATCAGATCACCCTTAACCTTTGAAACTCCAGAGAATACAACCCCAATTTGTGTAATCTCTCCTCATAACTTAACCTTTGAAGTCTGGGTATTACTCTAGTAAACCTATGCTGCACTCCCTCCAAGGCCAATATGTCCTTCCGAAGGTGCGGTGCCCAGAACTGCTCACAGTACTCCAGGTGTGGTCTAACCAGGGTTTTGTATAGCTGCAGCATAACTTCTGCCCCCTTGTACTCTCGTCCTCTAGATATAAAGGCCAGCATTCCATTAGCCTTATTGATTATTTTCTGCACCTGTTCATGACACTTCAATGATCTATGTAACTGAACCCCAAAGTCCCTTTGGACATCCACTGTTTTTAACTTTTTACCATTTAGAAAGTACCCTGTTCTATCCCTTTTTGATCCAAAGTGGATGACCTCACATTTGTCTACATTGAAATCCATTTGCCACAGTTTTGCCCATTCACCAAATCTATCAATATCCCTTTGTAATTTTATGTTTTCATCTACACTGCTTACAATGCCACCAATCTTTGTGTCATTGGCAAACTTAGACATGAGACTTTCTATGCCTTCATCTAAGTCGTTAATAAATATTGTGAATAATTGAGGCCCCAAGGCAGATCCCTGCGGGACTCCACTAGTCACAGCCTGCCAATGTGAGTACCTACTCTCTGTCACCTTTCACTCAGCCAACTTCCTAACCAAGTCCGTACTTTTCCCTCGATTCCATGGGCTTCTATCGTAGCTAACAGTCTCTTTTGTGGGACCTTATCAAATGCCTTCTGGAAGTCCATATAAATAACATCCATTGACATTCCCCTGTCCACTACTTTAGTCACCTCTTCAAAAAATTCAATCAGGTTTGTCAGGCACGACCTACCTTTCACAAATCCATGCTGGCTCTCTTTGATTAACTGAAAATTCTCAAGGTGTTCAGTCACCCTATCCTTAATTATAGATTCCAGCATTTTCCCCACAACAGATAGACCTAGGCTAACTGGTCTATAATTCCCCGGTTTCCCTCTCTCTCCTTTGTTAAAAAGCGGAGTGACATGCGCAATTTTCCAATCTAGAGGGACAGTTCCTGAATCTAGAGAACTTTGAAAGATTATAGTTAGGGCATCTGCAATGCGCTCACCAACTTCCTTTATAGAAATGCAAGTCTTTCTTTCTTTAGATCATCCCATAATCTTCTAAACTCGAGGGAATACAAGGCAAGTCGATGCAACCTGGCCATATAATTTAACCCTTTAATCCCCAGTATCATCCTGGTGAATCTGTGCTGCAACCCCTCCAAGGCCAATATTTCCTTCCTGAGGTGCGGTGCCCACCTTAAACACTCACTCCCTCCCCACCCTAAACACGTGTCTGCAGTGTGTTCTATCGACAAGATGCACTGCAGTAACTCGCATAGGCTCTTTCGACAGTACCTCCCAAACCCTGTACAGAGCTCTGGTCAGACCCCATCTGGAGACTGGGTTCAGTTCTGGGCACCGCACCTCAGGAAGGATATATTGGCCCTGGAGGGGGTGCAGCGCAGATTCACCAGAATGATACCGGGGCTAAAGGGGTTAAATTATAAGGCCAGGTTGCAGAGACTAGGCTTGTATTCCCTCGAGTTCAGAAGATTAAGGGGTGATCGAAAGAAAGAAAGAAAGACTTGCATTTCTATAACACTATTAAATCCCACATGTTCCAATCTGCACACCAGACCTCACCAATCTGCCGATCTGAGTTGGTACCAGGCCTGTGAGAGTGCGTGCACCAAGGTTCTCTGCTGATGCACTACAGACCTTGGGTGCAAGAGGTGGACAGAAGGAGGGACATCCTATATCCGCGGGGGGCAAGAGGCTCTCCAGACATATATCCAAAAGGCAGTGGGAGGCAGCGGGGGACGAAGTCAATGCCAGGCGCACAGCATCATGAACATGGATGCAGTGCAGGAAGAAGTTCAATGCTTTGACATGAGTGGTCAAGGTGAGTGAGGTCAACTGTCAAGTGGTGTCTCCGACCAACTGCACCACACACTACACCCCCATCACCCACACACCAATAAACTCTTCCCATCAATACTCAACTCTTCCAATCAGATGCTTCCTCTCACCCTTACACATTACCACTGTTTCAAGCCGCCCACCCACAACTCACAGGCCACAAACACTGGCAACTATTCAACCATGACAGGCACATCACCCAGACACACGTCCCGCTTTCTTGCAGAAGGTGGCGCAGAACAAGAGGCAGCAAGTGGCCGTGGCATTTAGCCCCTTGAGCCTGTTCCACCATTCAATGAGATCATGGTGGACCTGTGACCTAACTCCATATACCCGTCTTAGCCCCATATCCCTTAATACCCTTGGTTCACAGAAATCAATCAATCTCAGATTTAACATTCACAATTGAGCGAGCATCAACTGCCGTCTGTCGAAGAGTGTTCCAAACGTCTCCCACCCTTTGCGTGTAGAAGCATTTCCTAACTTCACTCCTGCACATCCTGGCTCCAAATGTTAGGCTATGTCCCCGTGTCTGAGGATTGAAGTCCAGGAGACCTCCAAAAACAGTTACAAATGTCAGAGGCAATAATCCAGCCACTAACCTGTAAATCCTGCATGGTCCATTTAAATAGCACCGGTGGGGGGTCCTCCAGGCACCGAAGACACGTTCAGATGGTCGGGGTGAAGACTGTGCATTGAGTTGAACATAAAGTCCCAAAATGGTGTCTATCACTTTAAATCAGCGTTGCACACTGATTGAAGCCATTTTCTCCCCACTTTACATGATTCCAGCGTTCGTTATCTGCGCCTGCGCAAACTCCTATACCAAGATGGCGTCTGGCACACATCACGCAGGAAACGTGCGTGCGCATCCATGACGCCATCTTGGATGTTTAGCGCCCTCTGTCTCCTGCCTCCGAACCAATTCCCTCCCATGTCAATCGGTTGCCTCCAATTCCAGGAGCTCTCATGTTTGTGAACAGTCTCTCATGTGGAACCTTGTCGAATGTCTTCTGAAACCCCAGACTCACATTTCACCAATGAGTTCAGGCCCACACGGACTCTGTCCCCCCCCCCATTCCCACACGGACTCTGTCCCCCCCATTCCCACACGGACTCTGTCCCCCCCCATTCCCACACGGACTCTGTCTCCCCCCCCCCCCACTCCCACACGGACTCTGTCCCCCCCCACTCCCACACGGACTCTGTCCCCCCCCATTCCCACACGGACTCTGTCCCCCCCCCATTCCCACACGGACTCTGTCCCCACCCCATTCCCCCACGGACTCTGTCCCCACCCCCATTCCCACACGGACTCTGTCCCCCCCCCCCATTCCCACACGGACTCTGTCCCCCCCCCCCATTCCCACACGGACTCTGTCCCCCCCCCATTCCCACACGGACTCTGTCCCCCCCCCCATTCCCACACGGACTCTGTCAACCCCCCCATTCCCACACGGACTCTGTCCCCCCCCCCCCCATTCCCACACGGACTCTGTCCCCCCCCCATTCCCACACGGACTCTGTCCCCCCCCATTCCCACACGGACTCTGTCCCCCCCCCCCATTCCCACACGGACTCTGTCCCCCCCCCCCATTCCCACACGGACCCTGTCCCCCCCCCATTCCCATATGGACTCTGTCCCCCCCCATTCCACACGGACTCTGTCCCCCCCCCCCATTCCCGCACGGACTCTGTCCCCCCCCCATTCCCACACGGACTCTGCCCCCCCCCCCATTCCCACACGGACTCTGTCCCCCCCCCATTCCCACACGGACTCTGTCCCCCCCCCCATTCCCACACGGACTCTGACCCCCCCCATTCCCACACGGACTCTGTCCCCCCACCATTCCCACACGGACTCTGTCCCCACCCCATTCCCCCACGGACTCTGTCCCCCCCCCCATTCCCACACGGACTCTGTCCCCCCCCCCATTCCCACACGGACCCTGTCCCCCCCCCATTCCCACATGGACTCTGTCCCCCCCCATTCCACACGGACTCTGTCCCCCCCCACCCATTCCCACACGGACTCTGTCCCCCCCCCCATTCCCGCACGGACTCTGTCCCCCCCCCATTCCCACACGGACTCTGCCCCCCCCCCCATTCCCACACGGACTCTGTCCCCCCCCCATTCCCACACGGACTCTGTCCCCCCCCCCATTCCCACACGGACTCTGTCCCCCCCCCCATTCCCACACGGACTCTGCCCCCCCCCCATTCCCACACGGACTCTGCCCCCCCCCGCCATTCCCACACGGACACTGCCCCCCCCCCCATTCCCACACGGACTCTGTCCCCCCCCCATTCCCACACGGACTCTGTCCCCCCGCCCATTCCCACACGGACTCTGTCCCACCCCCCACACGGACTCTGTCCCCCCCCCCCATTCCCACACGGACTCTGTCCCCCCCCCCACACGGACTCTGTCCCCCCACCCCATTCCCACACGGACTCTGTCCCCCCCCCATTCCCACACGGACTCTGTCCCCCCCCCATTCCCACACGGACTCTGTCCCCCCCCATTCCCACACGGACTCTGTCCCCCCGCCCATTCCCACACGGACTCTGTCCCACCTCCCACACGGACTCTGTCCCCCCCCCCATTCCCACACGGACTCTGTCCCCCCCCCCACACGGACTCTGTCCCCCCCCCCCATTCCCACACGGACTCTGTTCCCCCCCCCATTCCCACACGGACTCTGTCCACCCCCCCATTCCCACACGGACTCTGTCCCCCCCCATTCCCACACGGACTCTGTCCCCCCCCCCATTCCCACACGGACTCTGTCCCCCCCCCCATTCCCACACGGACTCTGTCCCCCCCCCCATTCCCACACGGACTCTGTCCCCCCCCCCATTCCCACACGGACTCTGTCCCCCCCCCATTCCCACACGGACTCTGTTCCCCCCCCCATTCCCACACGGACTCTGCCGCCCCCCCCATTCCCACACGGACTCCGTCCCCCCCCCATTCCCACACGGACTCTGTCCCCCCCCGCCATCCCCACACGGACTCTGTCCCCCCCCCCCATTCCCACACGGACTCTGTCCCCCCCCATTCCCACACGGACTCTGTCCCCCCCCCCATTCCCACACGGACTCTGTCCCCCCCCCCATTCCCACACGGACTCTGTCCCCCCCCCCCATTCCCACACGGACTCTGTTCCCCCCCCCCATTCCCACACGGACTCTGTCCCCCCCCCCATTCCCACACGGACTCTGTCCCCCCCCCCACACGGACTCTGTCCCCCCCCATTCCCACACGGACTCTGTCCCCCCCCCCCATTCCCAAACGGACTCTGTCTCCCCCCCCATTCCCACACGGACTCTGTCCCCCCCCCCATTCCCACACGGACTCTGTCCCCCCCCCCCATTCCCACACGGACTCTGTCCCCCCCCCATTCCCACACGGACTCTGTCCCCCCCCATTCCCACACGGACTCTGTCCCCCCCCCATTCCCACACGGACTCTGTCCCCCCCCCATTCCCACACGGACTCTGTCCCCCCCCCATTCCCACACGGACTCTGTCCCCCCCCCATTCCCACACGGACTCTGTCCCCCCCCCATTCCCACACGGACTCTGTCCCCCCCCCATTCCCACACGGACTCTGTCCCCCCCCCCCATTCCCACATGGACTCTGTCCCCCCCCCCATTCCCACACGGACTCTGTCCCCCCGCCCATTCCCACACGGACTCTGTCCCACCCCCCACACGGACTCTGTCCCCCCCCCATTCCCACACGGACTCTGTCCCCCCCCCCACACGGACTCTGTCCCCCCCCCCATTCCCACACGGACTCTGTCCCCCCCCCACACGGACTCTGTCCCCCCCCATTCCCACACGGACTCTCTCCCCCCCCCCCCATTCCCAAACGGACTCTGTCTCCCCCCCCATTCCCACACGGACTCTGTCCCCCCCCCCATTCCCACACGGACTCTGTCCCCCCCCCCCATTCCCACACGGACTCTGTCCCCCCCCCCCATTCCCACACGGACTCTGTCCCCCCCCCATTCCCACACGGACTCTGTCCCCCCCCCATTCCCACACGGACTCTGTCCCCCCCCCATTCCCACACGGACTCTGTCCCCCCCCCCATTCCCACACGGACTCTGTCCCCCCCCCCATTCCCACATGGACTCTGTCGTCCCCCCCATTCCCACATGGACTCTGTCCCCCCCCCCATTCCCACACGGACTCTGTCCCCCCCCATTCCCACACGGACTCTGTCCCCCCCCCCATTCCCACACGGACTCTGTCCCCCCCCCCACACGGACTCTGTCCCCCCCCCCCATTCCCACACGGACTCTGCCCCCCCCCCATTCCCACACGGACTCTGTCCCCCCCCCCATTCCCACACGGACTCTGTCCCCCCCCCCCATTCCCACACGGACTCTGTCCCCCCCCCATTCCCACACGGACTCTGTCCCCCCCCCCCCATTCCCACACGGACTCTGTCCCCCCCCCCATTCCCACACGGACTCTGTCCCCCCCCATTCCCACACGGACTCTGTCCCCCCCCATTCCCACACGGACTCTGTCCCCCCCCCCCATTCCCACACGGACTCTGTCCCCCCCCCATTCCCACACGGACTCTGTCCCCCCCCATTCCCACACGGACTCTGTCCCCCCCCCCCATTCCCACATGGACTCTGTCCCCCCCCCATTCTCACATGGACTCTGTCCCCCCCCATTCCCACACGGACTCTGCCCCCCCCCCCATTCCCACACGGACTCTGTCCCCCCCCCCCCATTCCCACACGGACTCTGTCCCCCCCCCATTCCCACACGGACTCTGTCCCCCCCCATTCCCACACGGACTCTGTCCCCCCCCATTCCCACACGGACTCTGTCCTCCCCCCCATTCCCACACGGACTCTGTCCCCCCCCATTCCCACACGGACTCTGTCCCCCCCCCATTCCACGACACGGACTCTGCCCCCCCCCATTCCCACACGGACTCTGCCCCCCATCATTCCCACACGGACTCTGTCCCCCCCCCATTCCCACACGGACTCTGTCCCCCCCCCCCATTCCCACACGGACTCTCTCCCCGCCCCCATTCCCACACGGACTCTGTCCCCCCCCCCATTCCCACACGGACGCTGTCCCCCCCCCATTCCCACACGGACTCTGTCCCCCCCCCCCCATTCCCACACGGACTCTGTCCACCCCCCATTCCCACACGGACTCTGTCCCCCCCCCATTCCCACACGGACTCTGTCCCCCCCCCATTCCCACACGGACTCTGTCCCCCCCCCCCATTCCCACACGGACTCTGTCCCCCCCCCCCACACGGACTCTGTCCCCCCCCCGATTCCCACACGGACACTGTTCCCCCCCCCATTCCCACACGGACTCTGTCCCCCCCCCCCATTCCCACACGGACTCTGTCCCCCCCCCCACACGGACTCTGTCCCCCCGCCCATTCCCACACGGACTCTGTCCCACCCCCCACACGGACTCTGTCCCCCCCCCCCATTCCCACACGGACTCTGTCCCCCCCCCCCACACGGACTCTGTCCCCCCCCCCCATTCCCACACGGACTCTGTCCCCCCCCCCATTCCCACACGGACTCTGTCCCCCCCCCCATTCCCACACGGACTCTGTCCCCCCCCCCATTCCCACACGGACTCTGCCCCCCCCCATTCCCACACGGACTCTGTCCCCCCCCCATTCCCACGCGGACTCTGTCCCCCCCCCATTCACACACGGACTCTGTCACCCCCCCCCATTCCCACACGGACTCTGTCCCCCCCCCCCATTCCCACACGGACTCTGTCCCCCCCCATTCCCACACGGACTCTGTCCCCCCCCCCATTCCCACACGGACTCTGTCCCCCCCCCCATTCCCACACGGACTCTGTCCCCCCCCCCATTCCCACACGGACTCTGTCCCCCCCCCATTCCCACACGGACTCTGTTCCCCCCCCCATTCCCACACGGACTCTGTCCACCCCCCCATTCCCACACGGACTCTGTCCCCCCCCATTCCCACACGGACTCTGTCCCCCCCCCCATTCCCACACGGACTCTGTCCCCCCCCCCCATTCCCACACGGACTCTGTCCCCCCCCCCATTCCCACACGGACTCTGTCCCCCCCCCCATTCCCACACGGACTCTGTCCCCCCCCCCATTCCCACACGGACTCTGTTCCCCCCCCCCATTCCCACACGGACTCTGCCGCCCCCCCCATTCCCACACGGACTCCGTCCCCCCCCCATTCCCACACGGACTCTGTCCCCCCCCGCCATCCCCACACGGACTCTGTCCCCCCCCCCCATTCCCACACGGACTCTGTCCCCCCCCATTCCCACACGGACTCTGTCCCCCCCCCCATTCCCACACGGACTCTGTCCCCCCCCCCATTCCCACACGGACTCTGTCCCCCCCCCCCATTCCCACACGGACTCTGTTCCCCCCCCCATTCCCACACGGACTCTGTCCCCCCCCCCATTCCCACACGGACTCTGTCCCCCCCCCCACACGGACTCTGTCCCCCCCCATTCCCACACGGACTCTGTCCCCCCCCCCCATTCCCAAACGGACTCTGTCTCCCCCCCCATTCCCACACGGACTCTGTCCCCCCCCCATTCCCACACGGACTCTGTCCCCCCCCCCCCATTCCCACACGGACTCTGTCCCCCCCCCATTCCCACACGGACTCTGTCCCCCCCCATTCCCACACGGACTCTGTCCCCCCCCCATTCCCACACGGACTCTGTCCCCCCCCCCATTCCCACACGGACTCTGTCCCCCCCCCATTCCCACACGGACTCTGTCCCCCCCCCATTCCCACACGGACTCTGTCCCCCCCCCATTCCCACACGGACTCTGTCCCCCCCCCCATTCCCACACGGACTCTGTCCCCCCCCCCATTCCCACATGGACTCTGTCCCCCCCCCCATTCCCACACGGACTCTGTCCCCCCGCCCATTCCCACACGGACTCTGTCCCACCCCCCACACGGACTCTGTCCCCCCCCCATTCCCACACGGACTCTGTCCCCCCCCCCACACGGACTCTGTCCCCCCCCCCATTCCCACACGGACTCTGTCCCCCCCCCACACGGACTCTGTCCCCCCCCATTCCCACACGGACTCTCTCCCCCCCCCCCATTCCCAAACGGACTCTGTCTCCCCCCCCATTCCCACACGGACTCTGTCCCCCCCCCCATTCCCACACGGACTCTGTCCCCCCCCCCCATTCCCACACGGACTCTGTCCCCCCCCCCCATTCCCACACGGACTCTGTCCCCCCCCCCATTCCCACACGGACTCTGTCCCCCCCCCATTCCCACACGGACTCTGTCCCCCCCCCATTCCCACACGGACTCTGTCCCCCCCCCATTCCCACACGGACTCTGTCCCCCCCCCCCATTCCCACATGGACTCTGTCGTCCCCCCCATTCCCACATGGACTCTGTCCCCCCCCCCCATTCCCACACGGACTCTGTCCCCCCCCATTCCCACACGGACTCTGTCCCCCCCCCCATTCCCACACGGACTCTGTCCCCCCCCCCCACACGGACTCTGTCCCCCCCCCCCATTCCCACACGGACTCTGCCCCCCCCCCATTCCCACACGGACTCTGTCCCCCCCCCCCATTCCCACACGGACTCTGTCCCCCCCCCCATTCCCACACGGACTCTGTCCCCCCCCCCATTCCCACACGGACTCTGTCCCCCCCCCCCATTCCCACACGGACTCTGTCCCCCCCCCCATTCCCACACGGACTCTGTCCCCCCCCATTCCCACACGGACTCTGTCCCCCCCCATTCCCACACGGACTCTGTCCCCCCCCCCCATTCCCACACGGACTCTGTCCCCCCCCCATTCCCACACGGACTCTGTCCCCCCCCATTCCCACACGGACTCTGTCCCCCCCCCCCATTCCCACATGGACTCTGTCCCCCCCCCATTCTCACATGGACTCTGTCCCCCCCCATTCCCACACGGACTCTGCCCCCCCCCCCATTCCCACACGGACTCTGTCCCCCCCCCCCCATTCCCACACGGACTCTGTCCCCCCCCCATTCCCACACGGACTCTGTCCCCCCCCATTCCCACACGGACTCTGTCCCCCCCCATTCCCACACGGACTCTGTCCTCCCCCCCATTCCCACACGGACTCTGTCCCCCCCCATTCCCACACGGACTCTGTCCCCCCCCCATTCCCACACGGACTCTGCCCCCCCCCATTCCCACACGGACTCTGCCCCCCATCATTCCCACACGGACTCTGTCCCCCCCCCATTCCCACACGGACTCTGTCCCCCCCCCCATTCCCACACGGACTCTCTCCCCGCCCCCATTCCCACACGGACTCTGTCCCCCCCCCATTCCCACACGGACGCTGTCCCCCCCCCCATTCCCACACGGACTCTGTCCCCCCCCCCATTCCCACACGGACTCTGTCCACCCCCCATTCCCACACGGACTCTGTCCCCCCCCCCATTCCCACACGGACTCTGTCCCCCCCCATTCCCACACGGACTCTGTCCCCCCCCCCCATTCCCACACGGACTCTGTCCCCCCCCCCCACACGGACTCTGTCCCCCCCCCGATTCCCACACGGACACTGTTCCCCCCCCCATTCCCACACGGACTCTGTCCCCCCCCCCCATTCCCACACGGACTCTGTCCCCCCCCCCACACGGACTCTGTCCCCCCGCCCATTCCCACACGGACTCTGTCCCACCCCCCACACGGACTCTGTCCCCCCCCCCATTCCCACACGGACTCTGTCCCCCCCCCCACACGGACTCTGTCCCCCCCCCCCATTCCCACACGGACTCTGTCCCCCCCCCATTCCCACACGGACTCTGTCCCCCCCCCCATTCCCACACGGACTCTGTCCCCCCCCCCATTCCACACGGACTCTGCCCCCCCCCATTCCCACACGGACTCTGTCCCCCCCCCATTCCCACGCGGACTCTGTCCCCCCCCCCATTCACACACGGACTCTGTCACCCCCCCCCCATTCCCACACGGACTCTGTCCCCCCCCCCCCATTCCCACACGGACTCTGTCCCCCCCCATTCCCACACGGACTCTGTCCCCCCCCCCATTCCCACACGGACTCTGTCCCCCCCCCCATTCCCACACGGACTCTGTCCCCCCCCCCATTCCCACACGGACTCTGTCCCCCCCCCATTCCCACACGGACTCTGTTCCCCCCCCCATTCCCACACGGACTCTGCCGCCCCCCCCATTCCCACACGGACTCCGTCCCCCCCCCATTCCCACACGGACTCCGTCCCCCCCCCATTCCCACACGGACTCTGTCCCACCCCCCCCATCCCCACACGGACTCTGTCCCCCCCCCCCATTCCCACACGGACTCTGTCCCCCCCCCATTCCCACACGGACTCTGTCCCCCCCCCCATTCCCACACGGACTCTGTCCCCCCCCCCATTCCCACACGGACTCTGTCCCCCCCCCATTCCCACACGGACTCTGTTCCCCCCCCCCCATTCCCACACGGACTCTGTCCCCCCCCCCCATTCCCACACGGACTCTGTCCCCCCCCCACACGGACTCTGTCCCCCCCCATTCCCACACGGACTCTGTCCCCCCCCCCCCATTCCCAAACGGACTCTGTCTCCCCCCCCATTCCCACACGGACTCTGTCCCCCCCCCCATTCCCACACGGACTCTGTCCCCCCCCCCCCATTCCCACACGGACTCTGTCCCCCCCCCATTCCCACACGGACTCTGTCCCCCCCCCATTCCCACACGGACTCTGTCCCCCCCCCATTCCCACACGGACTCTGTCCCCCCCCCCATTCCCACACGGACTCTGTCCCCCCCCCATTCCCACACGGACTCTGTCCCCCCCCCCATTCCCACAAGGACTCTGTCCCCCCCCCCATTCCCACACGGACTCTGTCCCCCCCCCATTCCCACACGGACTCTGTCCCCCCCCCCATTCCCACACGGACTCTGTCCCCCCCCCCATTCCCACACGGACTCTGTCCCCCCCCCCATTCCCACACGGACTCTGTCCCCCCCGCCCATTCCCACACGGACTCTGTCCCACCCCCCACACGGACTCTGTCCCCCCCCCCATTCCCACACGGACTCTGTTCCCCCCCCCCATTCCCACACGGACTCTGTTCCCCCCACCCATTCCCACACGGACTCTGTCCCCCCCCCCATTCCCACACGGACTCTGTCCCCCCCCCATTCCCACACGGACTCTGTCCCCCCCCCCCATTCCCACACGGACTCTGTCCCCCCCCCCATTCCCACACGGACTCTGTCCCCCCCCCCCATTCCCACACGGACTCTGTCCCCCACCCCATTCCCACACGGACTCTGTCCCCCCCCCCATTCCCACACGGACTCTGTCCCCCCCCATTCCCACACGGACTTTGTCCCCCCCCCCCATTCCCACACGGACTCTGTCCCCCCCCCCATTCCCACACGGACTCTGTCCCCCCCCCATTCCCACACGGACTCTGTCCCCCCCCCATTCCCACACGGACTCTGTTCCCCCCCCATTCCCACACGGACTCTGTCCCCCCCCCCATTCCCACACGGACTCTGTCCCCCCCCCCATTCCCACACGGACTCTGTCCCCCCCCCATTCCCACACGGACTCTGTCCCCCCCCCCCATTCCCACACGGACTCTGCCCCCCCCCATTCCCACACGGACTCTGTCCCCCCCCCCCATTCCCACACGGACTCTGTCCCCCCCCCATTCCCACACGGACTCTGTCCCCCCCCCCATTCCCACACGGACTCTGCCCCCCCCCATTCCCACACGGACTCTGTCCCCCCCCCATTCCCACACGGACTCAGTCCCCCCCCCATTCCCACACGGACTCTGTCCCCCCCCCCATTCCCACACGGACTCTGCACCCCCCATTCCCACACAGACTCTGTCCCCCCCCCATTCCCACACGGACTCTGTCCCCCCCCCCATTCCCACACGGACGCTGTCCCCCCCCCCATTCCCACACGGACGTTGTCCCCCCCCCCATTCCCACACGGACTCTGTCCCCCCCCCATTCCCACACGGACTCTGTCCCCCCCCATTCCCACACGGACTCTGTCCCCCCCCCATTCCCACACGGACTCTGTCCCCCCCCCATTCCCACACGGACTCTGTCCCCCCCCCACACGGACTCTGTCCCCCCCCCGATTCCCACACGGACACTGTTCCCCCCCCCCATTCCCACACGGAATCTGTCCCCCCCCCCATTCCCACACGGACTCTGTTCACCCCCCCCATTCCCACACGGACTCTGTCCCCCCCCCATTTCCACACGGACTCTGTCCCCCCCCCCCATTCCCACACGGACTCTGTTCCCCCCCCATTCCCACACGGACTCTGTCCCCCCCCCATTCCCACACGGACTCTGTCGCCCCCCCCATTCCCACACGGACTCTGTCCCCCCCATTCCCACACGGACTCTGTTCCCCCCCCCATTCCCACACGGACTCTGTCCCCCCCCCATTCCCACACGGACTCTGTCCCCCCCCCATTCCCACACGGACTCTGTCCCCCCCCCCATTCCCACACGGACTCGGTCCCCCCCCCCCATTCCCACACGGACTCTGTCCCCCCCCCGACACGGACTATGTTCCCCCCCCCCATTCCCACATGGACTCTGTCCCCCCCCCCATTCCCACACGGACTCTGTCCCCCCCCCATTCCCACACGGACTCTGTCCCCCCCCCCATTCCCACACGGACTCTGTCCCCCCCCCCATTCCCACATGGACTCTGTCCCCCCCCATTCCCACATGGACTCTGTCCCCCCCCCCCATTCCCACACGGACTCTGCCCCCCCATTCCCACACGGACTCTGTCCCCCCCCCCCATTCCCACACGGACTCTGTCCCCCCCCATTCCCACACGGACTCTGTCCCCCCCCCGATTCCCACACGGACACTGTTTCCCCCCCCCATTCCCAGACGGACTCTGTCCCCCCCCCCCATTCCCACACGGTATCTGTCCCCCCACCATTCCCACACGGACTCTGTCCCCCCCCCATTCCCACACGGACTCTGTTCCCCCCCCCCCCATTCCCACACGGACTCTGTCCCCCACCCATTCCCACACGGACTCTGTCCCCCCCCCATTCCCACA